>NC_135784.1:197796927-198096927 GCF_051106095.1 Pogona vitticeps
AAATATGGATGGCACAGCCCTAGAACAACAGCCACAGGTGCTGAAGGGAGTAGGTGAGGGAAGCAGGTTGTATGAATGAGCAGATGACCACTTTAAGAAGAAGCTTTACAAGTCAGTAGCCTGTCTGTTTTCTGTCTCCTATAGAAATGTTTACAGTGGAACCCAACACCAAACATAGTCCATGAATGTTGGCACAGGAGATGTACCACACACCCAAGACTCTTGCAGCCAAGGAATATTTAGAAAGTTCTACCTGTGAAACTGATATTTCATCCATTATTTCATTTTGTTTCCATACCTCTGACGAAGTAGGCGTGTCTACAAAAGCTCACATTAAAATATAGTCTTTAAGGTGCCACATGTTTTCGTCTTGTTTTATTTCTTTGGATTTTGCCTGAGAAGGTCAATAGCCCATTTTTCTTTGTCATGGCCTCTGTGCATTGCATGCATGGGTAAAAATCAGTGAGCTTACCTTCAAAGATTAGATGAAGGCTGGCATGTAGGCACCTGTAATCGCTCTAGTACAGCAGAGAGGACTGCCCTACTGAAAGAAGTATCCTTCTAAAATCTCATGTCAAGAGGATAATGTCAGATAAAGGTTGATGGGTGTGGCTAAGTCGCTGCTTTGCAGAATCCAGGTAAAGATAAACCCCTTCAGAAAAGCAGTGGACCTAAACCTGACTCTTATGGAATGATTCTCTGGTGCAGCTGGCCATGGTGCCTCTGCAAGTTGATATGCCATTCTGATAAGTCTTCACCATCCACTTTTGCAAGGTGTTGGGAAGATCCCTTTCTAGGGCTGGAATGAGTCAGGAACAGCCAAGGAGACTTTCAAAGGGGGCTGTTCTATTGCACATTGTATGTAAGGTAATTGTCCAGTAAGGACTGGACAATTGTCCAGTCATGTCCGACTCTCGGGGGCGGTGCTCATCCCCGTTTCCAAGGCGTAGAGCCAGCGTTTGTCTGTAGACAGTTTCTGTGGTCACGTGGCCAGTGCGACTAGACACAGAATGCCATTACCTTCCCACCGTGGTGGTATGTAGTGATCAGCCTGGTAGGCTCAGGTAGATGATTATTGGCATGTACCAATGAGAGCTGTTGGGAGGCAGAGCCAGAGAAACTAGAAGGGAGAGGTGAGTCAGAGTCTTCAGTCAGAGAGACAGAGAAGGAAGAAGATAGTTTGGGTTTGAGGCAGAGAGAAAGTGCTTAAGGAGTGATTAGTCAGAGTGTGACCTGTATCAATTAAGATATAAGAGATTAAAGTAAAATGGTGAAGCTTTGTGTAACTTTAAGAATGTGATGACTTATAATCCATGAACCTGTTTCTGTTTAAAAGTTCAGTACTGACTGGACCTCAGTCTTTCATAGGAAATATAAATTGATAAAGAGATCAACTGGTAGTAGCATGTTAAATGGCCTGTTGGGATTATCTTTGTGAGCTCTGTGTTTGGTGAAACAAGCAGGGGCCATGGGATAAATGTCACAGGTACCTATTTATCTACTCGCATTTTTACATGCTTTCGAGCTGCTAGGTTAGCAGGAGCTGGGACGAGCAATGGAAGCTCACTCCGTAGCATGGGTTCGAACTGCTGATCTTTTGACCTTGCAGCACAGAGGCTCTGCGGTTTAACCCGCAGTGCCACCATGTCCCTTGTATGTAAGGTAAAGGTTCCCCTTGACATTTAGTCCAGTCGTGTCCGACTCTAGGGCGTGGTGCTCATCCCCGTTTCCAATCCAGAGCCAGCGTTTGTCCGAAGACAGTTTCTGTGGTCACGTGGCCAGTGTGACTAGACACAGAACGCCGTTACCTTCCCACCAAGGCGGTACCTATTTATCTACTCGCATTTACATGCTTTCGAACTGCTAGGTTGGCAGGAGCTGGGACAAGTGACAGGTGGATTTGATCACGTGGATTTGATCTTGCGACTCCTGGTCTTCTGACCTTGCAGCACAGAGGCTTCAGTGTATGTAAGAGCCCTATTTAAATCCAGCTTGAGAACAGCCCTTTTGAAAGCCAACATAGATGGTGAGAAGAAGACTGGCAGGACAATATCTTAGGAAAGGTGGGAGGCTAGGATATCTTTCGGTAGGAAGAAAAAGTCAGGGGGGAAGGATAATTTTGTCTTGGTGCCAGATTAAACATGATTGATCCACCTTTAAGGAACACAGTTCTCCTGTTTTGCATGTGATAGCTGTGAGGAAAAGCTACTTTGGCTGACAATTAAATCCAAAGAGGCTTAGCCAGTGGCTCAAAAGGAGGCTTCGTGAGTCGAGCAAGTACTCGCAGATACAGCCAGTGGGACTAGTGGTGGAATGTGTTGTGCTATTTTGTGAAGCAATTTCTTAAGCAGAGTTTTTAAAAAGTGCAAAATATGGAACAAAGTGAACTGATTACATGGCTAAATAAATATTAATTGATAAAGAAAATTTAACTTTTGTCCAAAAGGACAGAGCAAAAACTGTGAAACCGGATAAATTCAAACAGTTGTCAGGATCACAGGTATGGCTCTGGGGGGAAAAATACCAGAACACTTGCCATTAGTAGCCCTGGGAGTGATGTGCAGAGGGTTTTAAATTATTTGTTATCTTTCTGTTTAGTGCTGAATCCTGCACACTGTGAGATAACTGGAAGGAGGACTGATGCTCATTCTCTTGTACCAACTCGGGGCCAAAATGGAGCGAGATACTACTGATCCCTGCTCAACTGCAGTACTGGATGTTTCAGTTGGATGTTGACATGAGTGTCTTGATTCATGCCCCCCCCCCCCCATTTTTAGAACTGATTGAAAAGGCAAGGGTGAAGTTTGCACTAGCGTTCTTCTTGGTGGGATCTGTTTAGTAGCTTTGCTAAATCGTTCATCATGGCTGTCTTATGCACTGCTACAAGGCCTATGTTGTAGCAGAGGCACCAATGACGAAAGTTGAGGGTGAGATCCTGCAGTGTATTGGACCAGGTTCCTTGATGCACCAAACACTAATGGAGTTGTCAGCAGCGACCTGATTTATTTCCCAGCAAGTGCTTTTTAGATTTTGAAAAATGGCAACAGCTGTTGATGTAATTTCCATCCATCTCCTCTGAATAAGAGAACTGAGACACGCGTCTCCTCAACTCACACTTGATGTGTCTGCTGGGACTGTGAGAAGTTGTGGGGGAGCAAAAGGCATGCCCAGGAACAAGTGTTTGATATGGATCCACCACTGAAGGGAAAGGACAAGTGAGGACAAGTGTCAGCAGAAGTAATCTGGTATGTTTCTGCGGGTTGTATAGTGGCAACAAACTCAGGATTGTAGTGGGTGCGTGTGGAACCTGGTGAACCACAGGGCTGCAAGAATGGATGTTAGAATGCCTCAGACAGAGAGTACCAAGGGAAGGTCATTGAGCAGTTAGGTTGGGGAAAAATTAGAGTTAGAGTAGACACTGGTACATCTGGAGTGTCTTGACTCTCTTCTTTTGTTAAGAAAGATCTTAAGATTCCATCGTTTTCGACTTCTATGCTTGTCAACATTGATCTGCTGAGTCAGCATGAGGACCTTCAGAATCCTGGGAGATTTACAGATGGAAGGCATGTTAGGAGGAGAATCAACAGTAGAAATGGCCTTCTCCAAAGGATTTTAACCATGCAAGAGGGATTTCCTCCCCCAAGCCTTCAACATGTTTTAACACACCTTGTTTCATAATTATGTGGCTTTAAAAATGTTTGTAAGCAACCCTCGGATATGATTGGATAATGGTAAGGAAAAACCCCTTGCAGTAAATAGGGAATGCTCACTAGGGTATCATAGCTGTTACAAAGGGTAAAATTAACTGTCTGACCATGGGCCAAACACACTTTCTGTCTAACCTACATCAAAGTGTTATTTTGAAAGTAAAGTGGGCAGGAGTGTAATTTATCCTGCTATGAGCTCACTAATATATGCAACTAATAGTTAAGTAAACCATAGATGGCCTGTGTACAAGGTCTTACTCTCAAGTGGGTAGGCACAGAATTAAGCAGCCCTTTGTATGCTTTGTGGGGAAAATGTCCAAACTAGTAACAATGAAATTTGGCACTACTGTACTAACTTTTCTTTGGCCCCCTCCCATGCTCTCAAGTCCCAAGTGGAGCTGAAATGTGTCTCCCAAAGTTTCCCCATACTTGATATAAACAGTGATAATGATAAGACCATGTTTAATTTCTGCCACTGCTGTGCAACACCCCCTCCCCAATTTCTGTAGAAATACAGCTTACATTATTCTAGCTGTTAGCAGCAGCCAAGGCAAAGATTGAGCACTGAATGTGTAATCATATTGGATGTCTACATTACATTTATTCCTTCCCTATACACTAAATGTTATAGACCAGTTGTTATTAAACTTTGTATTAAAGAACACTCTTCTATATGACAAAAGTAAAAGTTTTTGTATAGAAAGAACCAGCCAGCAACCATATACTAAGAGCTGAAAAGTGTGTTACAGCAGTCTGGTCTGAAGCATTTGGTATTGAAAACACACACAGGTACACAATGGTTAAATGCCCATCTCTAAATCCCTGTTTTGACCAGACTTTGTATTACTTCTTGTATATGCAGAAACACAACTGAGATAAGGCACAGAGAACTAGAAACTTGAATACAGCCTACTGTGTGGGAAGTAGGTTCCTAGCTGTAGAGGAATGCAATAAAGAGGATGAGCATTTGTGAAGTTCGGCAGGTGTGAAAATCTCATACTTACAAACTGATATCAATCACGAGTCTTTGGAAATATAAAATATGCATACCGTTATACCTAAACACATTTATGGTGCCTGTTGTAAAATGTACAGCACAATATGTGAAACACATGCGTCACAAATACAACTCAGAACCTTGACTAGCTGTGGAGTCGATATGTTACAGGAAATCTGGATTTACTGCCACACAAACAGAGAGATGACAGCAGCCAGGTAATATATAGCTGGGTTTGTTTAGAAGGCATTTGGGAAAGATGCTATTGTTGTGTAGTTTTGGTATCTGGAAATAACTTCAGACTCAATTACTGCAGTTTGCTTTTCTTTTGTAATTATTAAGTGAACCATTTTCACTAATGGGAAGGAGGGAATGGGAGAGAGAGAGGGAGAGAGAGAACTAAAAAGCAGCAGCAGAGAGTAAATGGCTTACAATCACAGGCCTGAATCCACTGTGGCTCTCCAACAAGGGACATGATTTTGTTTTCTTTCTTCCCTGTAGCTTTCAGAGCTGCCTGTAATCAGACCCAGGGAGTTTTCCAATTCCTTGGAATTCTTTCCAGTTCCTTGAATCTGCTTTTTGGGAATGCACAGGGAGCTGCAGTGGGAAGATTATCCCTGTCTTACTTCTGTTGCATTCTACTCATTCATTAATTAAAAAAAATCAGAGTTGGGTCCTGCCTGCTGCAGATAAAAGTTGTTCATCCCAGTTAAAAGTTCTCAGTGCTGTTATTGTACACAAAAGGGCCAGAGTGATGCCATGTGGGTATGCGGTCTCCATGGTCTTGATCTCAGGTTTTGAGGCACAGTATTGATCTTGTGAACATACCTCATTTAATAAGAATTAAACCTGGGTTCATTTAATTTACTGTTGTATTTTCTGACAGACAGCAACTCTTTCGATCTTTCTTTCCATGTTGTTCTGTGATTATCTAAAGGCAGAGGTCTTAACATGGTAGGGCCAGGAGGATCAAAATAATGTTGTCTTGAGAGTTCCATCTAACCAGCAGGCCAACTGTTAAGTTTACCTTTAACTAATACTTAATCTGAAGTACAAGGCAAGGGTTTCAACAGAGTAAGTTAACAGAAATATTTATTCATATAGATAACATTCTAGCATTAAACCAGGGGTTTCCAGCCTTGAGTCCCCAGGTGCGCTTGGATTAAAATGCTCAGAAGCCTTCCTCACTGGCTGTGCTGACCAGGATTTCTGGGAGTTTTAGTCCAAAAACATCTGGGGACTAAAGGCTGGGAACCACTGCATTAAACAGTGCAAAAATCAGAAGTAAACCAGAAGTTTTAGTCACAGTTATATTACCATTCACATTCTTATTGCTCAAGTAACTGAAATGTAAAAACAGATTAATCTGATTTTGAAATCTGCATACAATATTGGGTCATAATATCATGGATCCATATATCCGTATCGGGTAGTGATGTGTCAACTAAGTAGACAACTGCTTTTTTGTCCCACGGATTAGCTCCATCCACAATTGCTTGCACCTGTGCAACCAAGGGCTTCTTCTCAACATGATTTCGGAAGACCACCGACGCCTCCTCTGACCACTGCTGACATTCTATTCCTAGAGGAAAGAGGCACAGAACCAAATTAAACACAGATGCATTATGGTGCAGGAAGGTTTGGGGACCTTTGGGATAGACCTCCCCTACACAGCACGCAATCTCTGACCCTGCAGATTTGGGCATATGTGATATCAATGATGGCTGTGCAGTCAGACACACCCACCCGAAGAGCTGTCCTTTTACATACAACCGCAGCCCATCACACATCACTTCACTTACCCTATGCTCCAGTGATAGAAATTTAAACCTTAATGTTCAAGGAAAACTGACGACTGTGATGTAGGAATGAATGCAACAGAGAAACCCAAGTTTGCAGAACCTAGTCCTTGAAAGATGGGCAGCAAACATGTTGAAAAGAACTTGTACAAGATCCATCTCTGAACAACTAAAAACATCATTTGCTGTGGAAACCAGGAGCACATTTAAAATGGACTAGTCTGTATTTTTCAAATGAAGAAGTGGGCTTGGATGCATGAAACTTTGAAAAAAAAAAAAACGAGTAAATCTTAAATATGCTAAAAGGCTTCTCCCCCCTCCCCCCGTTACAACAGACTAACATGGCTACTAGCCAGTATGGATTTGATTTAAATCATTGTAAAAAAAATTTTAACATCAGATATTTAAAATTTGAATTGTGATTAAATCAAGTTGATTAAAAAAAACTTAGATGTTTATCCACCCTGTTACCAAACTAGGTCATTTACTGTGCTATAAAACAGAATTTGAAAAAGTTACTTCTAAAGGTAACTCCCAGACTCCTCTACCATGGTCAACACAGCTGCAGGTCATGGCTGGGGGGATTCTGCAAATTGTACTCCAAATCCAGTAACACTTCCAAGCTCGGTTATTAAAAGTATTTGGGTGACTACGCTGCACTAGTAAAGAAACCCTGATCACTCCAGCAACCCATACAGTACCTAATTTTATCTTTAGCTTAAGCCTAACAGCAAATCATAGGGCAAAACTTACTGGATCATAACAATCCAAATGCCGAAGTGGGGTGCATCATGAGTTGAATGGCCCTTGAAAGAAATCTTTTCACACGTAAAAGTGCTCGATAGCTCGATGGTGTAGGTGTCTGGTGATTGAGCCAGATGTCGGGAGTTTGATCCCCCACTGCACCTCCTTGAGAGAGGCTGGACTTGATGATCCAAAGGTTCTGTTCTGCATTTCTAAGATTATGGTTATTAAAGCTGAATGCTAAAGCAAGAGGCCTGTTCTTTGACACAATGGGTAATGATGCCAAGCAAGGCTTCCATAGGCAAGTGTTTACCCGTATGCCTCCTATCCCCAGATATACACTAATAGCCCAAAGTGGTTCAGCGCAGGAAGACCTTCAGTATCTGGCATTTGGAGGCTACTCACTCCACCTGGAAAGCAACAGAGTAGTCACATGCAACATCCAGACGGGCTGAAGTAATTTAATCAGTGGAATGGCCAAATACGACAAAATAATGACATGTTAAAAGGATTTTAGAACACTTTCCTAATTTTGGAACAGGCCCCACTGGCACAGATGACAAGAACACTGAACAGAGTAAAATAATATTATCAGCAGTAGGTGCCCAAGGAGGCTCTGCTGGTGCAAAACTCAGTGAACAGAATCCTGTTTATCTGTACGTGCACAATTTAAATGGCGCAAAATGCACTGTGGCAAATTGCTACTAACAAGCTGCCAATCGCATTATGAGGCGTGTTCCCAACTGCACCTAGCACCCTGAATGGTGTCTTCTTTGTTAGCAACAACTTGCGAATGTGAGTTGCTTAATTTATGAAGGTGTAAATCACTAACAAGCAATGGGTAAAGATACTTTCAATTTACACTGAGTTGTAAAACACTGCTGATGTGCTTTCCCTGTTTCAGCTGCCAATATAATCTTTTGCTTAAAATGTACTTCAATTATATCAGTCCCTTTTCCCACCTTGGAAGTTTTGAAAAGGTTTAAAATGGATGAAGACAAGGGCTATAGCATATCACTCCATTCCATATGTAAAAATGGCCATTTAGCATTTTAAAATGTTTGTATGGACTCACATTGCAGGAAGGCAACACTGGCTCCTTGAAACACATACTAATCATTTTTCCCTCCAAACTTGTCATGCAAACCACTCCAGTGACAAATTCTTTGCGAATGATTTACTGGTGCAGCTCCAGAATAATGGAGTTTCACGCATATATCATACCAGCAGATTTTAGATACTGTACATAAAGATTTTGAAAATATATTCATGTGTGCATTTACAATGGTTTGCTAACCCAGCAACAAACACCATTCTTTTAATAAAAAAAGATTTGGTTGAACCAGCTACATGGCTCCGAAGATGATGAAATAACTATAAATTCTCATAAAGTTATACTCAGTGGCACATAACAGATGGACTTCCTAAATCTTCACAGCAGAGGAAAATGTGCTTTTAAGGGTTAAAACATTATTGATATTCTGCAACATTCCAGGTTGAACATAAAAGAGAGATGGTGAACTGAGTTGGCTCAAACGAACCTACACTAAATTTCTTTTTAAAATAACCTCCATTTTTGATCATTTCAATCATTTAGAATCCGGCACCCACCTGCAAGCTGGGCAGTTATGGCCTGAAATGGCAGTTTTCTGAACAAGTCCAGCAGGGGTCTTACATTCTGGATGCTAATAAGCTCATGTGTTCCATAGTCCAGTTCATACACTGACACCAGCCCCTTTGATAACATTCCTTTTATTAATACTCTATACCACCTAAGAAACAGATAAAACATAACAATAACTGTACAGCCGCAAGGCATAAATTAAGTACGTAGTAATGTAGATCACATTTTACTATTGCTGTTAGTTAAATACCTTTTAACAATAAATGAATTAACACCTGTTATTTGGTTGCCACTTTTCCAACCTCTTAAGAGTTGCTTATCCTCCTCAAAATATGCTCATCAAGTTCTCATTCATTCAAGAAATCCTATCTAGTTTTGGTCTTTTAACAGCTGCGTTAGATCAGTCAAATCCCCTTCTCTGTTCTTGTCCAGAAAGAAAGTCTTGGGGACATGTACAGTAACAGACCTGGCTCTTTTCCTCTTTCCCTGTCAGGGATGCCAGTTGAGCCCCTTTGCTTACCCCAAAGTAAATGGTGAAGGATATACAGCTATCTGTGCAAAACATACCCCTAAACAGTTAACATTTGAGATTCCCCAAAAGGAATGGCCTACAGAGTCACGAAACCAATGAGCAGCAGAAGGGCACGAAAGGAAGACCAGCGAGAATGAAAGAAAGCCCAAAGGCTTTCAAGGAAAGGGCACGGAAGGAAAGACAATAGAGATCTTTAGATCTGACAGTTCAATGGTACTTTCATGTTCCAGGCCATATCGCTCTGGACAGCAGGTGCATTGTGTGTTGGAGCTGCACCCTCTCTGTGCCCCACATAGGTTCAAAGGGGAAATCCAGTGACAGCTCACACACTTTTCCTTGGAATCTCATTTCCCCAAGATGAGCGGCACCCATAAACAAAGTTCCAGCTAGCCAGTGCTGGGACAGACAGAGGGGCACTTGGCCTGATCCAGCAGAAATGCCCTTAAGATTCTTGAACACACAGAGCTGCAGCCAGGCTAGGTTCGGCATGCCTCAGTCTCAGTGACTCCCAGGATGACTAAAGTGCCACTAACGGCGACGGAAGACCTCCTTTGGGAAGCTTACTTACTTGTTGTCCACTTTAGCAGCATAGATTCTGTTCTTTTCCACTGTAACTGCTTGCTCATCTGCTGTGCTATAGTAGAGAAGCATCTCTTCCACCAGGACTTCTAAATTGTGCATCTCTTGCCAAGACTGGAGGACAAAGTAACCAGGGTGGCAAGCCAGTGAAACAAAAACATCCATTTGCTCCTGGGGCTGGACGAGCTTCAGAGGAGGAGGCATATTCAAGGACGTTGCAGCACCGCTTAGCTCTGGAACATGGGCAGCGGAATCCTTCCTGACTCCCGCACTGGCCACCTCCCGCAAGTCTGCTTCCTTCCTTCCAGGGAAGTTACTCGGAGCCGCGCTCAGGAAGACATCTTTCTGATGTTTCCACAAGTCTACATTCGTGATCTGCCTATTTATACTTCGATCTGGATCTGGGGAGTTCTTTGGTGTAAATAAATAGATATGTGCAATCCTGTCATCCAGCTTAACCACCTTAAAGTGGGCAGGAAAAGAACACAGCAAGTATCAGATATAGAATAACTTAAAAGAAAACAATGGCAGGAAGAATTTCGATTCAGGGACTTTTACATCAGTGTGAAACTTATGAAGAGCAGGTCATGAACAGGCAAGAAAGTACAAAGCATGCATAATAACTGAGTTATACAAAAAGAGCAAAACCTAACAGTTCGTTCTCTGACAGGTACAAGCCATTACACAAGGGCAAATAAAAATAAAAGACCCACAGTACAGTACTGCTTTTCTATTTTGCCAGTACAACTTAGGGGGAAAACATATTTTGTTGTTGCTATTGTCAAACAACTGAGAACTTCTTACTGATAGACTACAAATTCTTCAGAGGACTACCGTTGGATCCACTGATCTAATTGCTGTCCAAAAGGTGGGCAAACTTGAAGGGAGTGTGATAGTGCAAAAACCAGCATCAAGACAGAACCTCTCAAGGACAGCTTATTACAGTGCTAATTAGGAACTGGTTTCAGCTAACAGGGACTGGAGTAGGGATGGGGGAGACTTCTGCCCTCCCTGGGATGAGACCTGACTGGTTGAAGGCATGTTAGGGTCTATAGAAACAGACTTTAACATTTGAAAAAGGGTTATTAGGAGTTCCACTTGTGGGGTTAGCTTAATTCTTAGGAGGATGTTATGCTTGGTTACTATTGTGCCTTGCTGTTATTCTGAGATACATTCTGTGTATGCTCTGAGGCCACAGAGTGCTCTGTGCTAGAATAACTACAACACAAGTATTAGACAGAAAGTTTGTTTTCTTGTTGTGGTCTCCTGCTTTTCCCTAAACTTGTCTCGCTTATGAGTTTTGCCTTTTATTTATTTATTTTTTATTTATTTATTTTATTTATATCCCGCCTATCTAGTCAATAGACCACTCTAGGCGGCTCACAACAGGGGTACAACAATGACTAAAAACGAATTTACAAAGAAGAAAACTTTCAACCATAAAATTATAAACTAAGAAAAAGAAAAAAGGAAAATCAGGATTAGCTAAGGGGTGGGTGGGGGGGAAGGCCTGCCAGTTTTTCAGTATTGAAATCTATTTTTGTCTTTTAATGCTCTTCTTTAATAAACTTAAAAATGTCTCTATATTGAGGCCTGGGTACCTAGATACTCAATTCACGTTTGGCTTTTCTACTACCTACCGAGAAGAGGTTTGGTGTGTGTGTCGTAGCAGTACTACCTTCAAGGCTAGTGTGCTTTGTGAAGTGGACTTTTGCTTCCTGGTTGGCACAGCTGTGTCACAGTTGAGACTGGTGCTCTGGAAGCTCAGTTTTGGTTGGCTTCTCCAGCCAATATCATTCATCACCCCTTCTGGGTCTCACACGTGCCCAAGGAGCAAGTGGGTGATACTGTAGTGAAGTTGCAGCCACACCTCTTTGGGTGAGGACAGCCAATTTAAAACAAAAATGTCAAATGCTACATTGCTACTCCAACTCAACTTTAACTAGGACTCTGCTTTCAAACAAGAAAAAGATATACAGTGGTGCCTTGCTTAACGAGCGCACCGTATAACGATGAAATCGCATAGCGATCCGTTTTTTCGGATCGCTAATGCGATCGCACAACGTTTTTCTTATGGTGCACAATTCGCTTTGCGAAGACCGGTAAGCGTTTCGCTTACCGATCTTCGCAAAACGACCCCCGCCGATCAGCTGTTCGGCGGCCAAAATGGCCGCCAGAAGCCGGGAAATGGCCTAAAATGGCCGCGCGCAGCGTTTTCGCGCCCTCGTTAAGCGAGGCAAGGGTGCGAAAATGGCTGCCGGCCATCCTGAAGCTTCGCTGAACGGTGAGTATTTGGCCTATTTGGAACGCATTAAACGATGTTTAATGCGTTCCAATGGAAATCGCTCCCCCGTTCAGCGATGCTTCAGCATAGCGAAGGTTAATCCGGAACGGATTAACCTCGCTATGCGAGGCACCACTGTACACAGGCAATGCACTAAGACACATACGTAGTTGGTAACTTGTTTTTAAAGCAGATGGAGCAGAGACAGGCTGAGCAAATCATTATGTGGTTGATTACAGAGGCTTATGCAAAGGAAAGACTTTACTGCACAGAGAGAAATCAGTTATGAAAAGCTGTCATATATCAGTGGAAATTCTTGGATATATGGCCATAACATTCACTCTTTCAGCAAAGCAAAGGTGAAAAAAATGAACTCAACTGATATATGCATGAGACATTTCAATGCCATTTTGCAACCTTGGATTTTAAGTAATTGACAGATACGGGTTTTGGGTTTTTTCCTTACCTTTATGCTGCAATCAGGACAGTTTAATACTGTGTCTCTCAGCCAAAGTACAGCATCAGGGGTCCACATGCCAATATTAAGAGGAAGGTCAGCCAAGCAGCATTTTATTGCCTAAAAATCAGCAATCATAAAGTTACTAGGGTATTATAAGAGTATACTGTGATGCAAACAGGAGTAGTAATTATGTCTACATGCCAAATGCCTCAGAGCAATCAGGAGAATTAATGAATGAGAATAAATCTTCCTACCTGAGGTGGTATGGCAATGATTTCACGCAGAAATGTTGGGGGAATTTCTCTCAGCTCCACTACTTTTACAGATGTTACTGTCCCAGTATCCATGAACTGTACATCAAGGGCCCGGCTACTATGAACACTTGTTATCTGCTCAGAAGGAATGATGCAAAGTATGAAGAAAATGCAGCAGCTTTCAAAAGTATATTCTAATCTTGAATCAGCATGAGACTGTCTTTCAAAATATGAGACGGTGAAATAAATCAATTCATTGTCTAAGATTTGTGCAAGATCAAAATTAGTTCATTTCCTGCAAATCATTTAAGATCAAAGACCACATTCAGGCCAGAACTTGAAAAAGTTACTTTTTTGATCTACAAATCCTAACATGAAAATAGTCATTTTCCCAGATTCTTTTTTCAGACTGACCTGGAACCTATTAAGGTGGAATAACCACCTCCCAGTGGGTCTCAGGGATACCACAGATGGATAAGGTTTTGAAGACTCAGACCAATGCTTGGGTTCCCAAACATGGGTCCCCAGATGTTCTTGGACTAAAACTCCCAGAAGCCTTCACCACTAGCTGTGCCAGCAAGATTTCCGGGAGTTGTATTCCAAAAACATCTAAGGATCCAATGTTTGAAACCATGCTCTATATTAAGCAAATTTGGTTCTATAAAAGCTTCTGATCAGTTAGACTTCAGAGAAGAAATAGCCTTGACATATGTGTTTGGCATAAAGTTTCTAAACCAAAATGGTGGAATAAGCTTTCCAGGGATTAAAAGTATGAAATCAACTGCTACATTCAAAATGAAGAATTGAAAAAGGCAACATATTTATTAAAGCTGAACACACATCATGATAATTAAACATTGAACAGGTATCGATCTATGCTTAGTCAAAATGATTTTACAGCAATACTAGATTGGTGGGGGGGCTTGTAATGTCAAGATTTTAATAGAAACTGGCTTGAGGAAAAATCCCAATTGATAGAACTGTAGGTTTAAAATTAGTTAGTGGCAGCTGAACAGATGTAACTTATAAAATAGCACAAACTAGAAGAAAACAGATTTCACTTTCTAGACTCTAATATGAACAAGGAAAAGACATGTGGCTCTTTGAATCTAATGTTATGTGTTGCCTACCTCTACACGTGCCCATTTTCCTTTACAGTTAAGCAAACAGATCATGCCGCAATAAGGTAGTGATACTGAATACTCTGTTGCTGGCTGCAATAAAGAAATGATGGCCAATTAACAGTCATACTCACCACCACTATCAGACACAGAACAAGGAGAGCAGGATGGCCTAAGGCAGCTCTTAGAAGATGGAACACACCTAGTCCTACATACAAAGAAATTCACTTTCTATATATCATACCAAAAATACTACCAAGCAAATGCACATATTAGTAAGTCCTTCTCATGCTTCCACTCCAGCTAAGAACTGGTGACAAAACTAGAAACGTGGATCAACACATTTTCAAAATATATATGACATGTACAGTGCTATATAAATGCTTGAGGTCATTTTATATGACAATTTGAACGTAAAAGCACCACTGGCAGTGGCCACAGTCTAACTTAATAATATCTTACCCAGAGCTTGGAAATAGCAAGTTAGAATCAATGCATTATCAGAGAAGGGCACTCAAAATATAATATTAAAAAAAAACACTTCAAAGGTAAGCAACAGTTTTGCTAGTTAAAAGCATTTGTTTTGGTATGTCCTCTGCATATCACATGTGTTACTCCAGATGTCTCTCCTCAAAGGTAAAGGCGTCTATATCTCTTCATTTCAAAACTAGATTTATACTAGGTAACTATATCTCTTAGACCTCTAAATATATTAAGACTTATAACACCCAGAAGCATTTGTTAGCACAGCTGAAAGTCTATCGTATTTCTCAAATCTTTTGTGAGCAACAGTCCAAGGCCACCAGGAGTCTCAAAGCTGGGACCCACTGTTCTATAAAAAGTCAGCTGATTACTTCCACATCCACTCCTTTTTAGCATTAACACTGTAAGAAGCTCTAACTATAAAAGTGCATTATTTGGTGGAACCCAATGTGGAACCTTTATATCTCATCCCTGACTGTAGTGATCAGTTCCTTGTGCCACCCAAATCAATTTAACAGGACCATCCTCCAGTCAAGAAAAAAAAAAAGACTGGCTTCAGTCTTCCATAGATAATGTTTGAGAAATAATATTATCTGGAGCAAAACTAAAAATCAGCAACCCCTGTGCAGGTTTACCGGGAAGGAGTCAAGGCTCAGAATTACCGTCCTTTACAGACCCAAATACTGTATCATAACCTGATGAGCAAGAATGATTGAGTAATTCTCTTGGATTTCTTTATTTGCACGCAAGCTGTCGTTCGGTTAACTGTGTGTAAATCTTGGGAATATACAGTGACCAATTAATATTAAAGGTATACTAACCTTGTGCTGGAAATAGTTTTCCAGTTTCTGCAAAACTTCAGAGAGTTTGGTCAGGCCCTTTGATGGCACCTGGCAGTATAAAGTTCCATCTGAACAAACATTGGTCACTCTGACGTTCGTATAAAGTGCATCTACCTATAAAGGAAATGAAGCATGCATTTTAGGCACTGGGGTCCTCTGCAAGTTACATGTCCTTATCCTGTCTTTCTAAGTGTATTGTATCAAGGAGGTACAGGAAGAGGAAGGCACTACCTGAACATGAAGCTCAAGCGATTTGTCACGAAGTGCCTTTAAGCAAGCAGCATTGATGTTGATATCATCGTCCCCTGAAGTATCATATAGGATGACAAGGGGAATGGCACTTTTGTCCAGTATTTCCACAGCAAATATCTTGCCGCAGGTTTGAGATTCTACCATCTTCACCAAGACAGGGTCCTCACAGAATGCTTCTAACCCTATATCAAAGAAATCAAGAAACAAGAGAACTTTAACATACATCATTAAAATAGAGCTTCTTGCGTCAAGTGTGTCTGCATGGTTTGCCTGCTTAACCTCACTTCGTGGCAAAGACTTGGAAGTTTTCCATGGGCTTGTTAGTCCCAGTATCTTATTTTGGCCTTCCAACATAAACTACTGCTATGTCATGTCTAACTCTCCCTAAAGCACTGCAAACAACAAGTCAGTCTGTGGCCTTTACTATAAAGATATACTTATGTGGGAATGAGCTAGAGCAGTGGTCTCCAACCTTGGGCCTCCAGATGTTCTTGGACTTCAACTCCCAGAAATCTTGGCCAGCAGAGGTGGTGGTGAAGGCTTCTGGGAGTTGCAGTCCAAGAACATCTGGAGGCCCAAGGTTGGGGACCACTGAGCTAGAGAACATCAGAAGCTGTTTTATATTGAGTCAAACACTGGTCCTCCCAGTTCAGTATTTGTGAACACAAGGTGTCAAGAATTATTCTCTTCTACCCCTCCCTCAAAATGTCAAGACACAACCTTCAACCTTCCCAGCTTAAAGCATGTAATTTACCACAGAGTTATGAGACCACCTGGTAAATCTCAGAAGCTACAGCTGATAAAGCTTTCCAATCATTTGAAGGCCAAACTAGATAAGATATGAGGAGATACAACAGGTGCTTGCAGAGTTCAACTTTTTGCCACAGAAAATCTTAGCACCAAGTATTCAACATCTTCTACACATATACTGAACAGTATTGATGGAGTTAAAAAGATGGTGAATTGAACTGAGAAAAGGAAAATCAAAAGTAATACAGTAGTATCAGCTGCTGGTGCCAAAGTCAAATACAGAGGACAGTCAACCCTCCCACTGACAGAACCCAAGCTTAGTTCACTAAATGTTACTGAAATATTATTACACTATTTCGACTTACAAGTGTATACTACTATAGAAGGCTGAATACTGTATGAACTCTGAACAGACAAGTCACACAATTAGGGTGTGTCACAGCCATTTGTGTTCCTCCCAATTTGTAGGGCTTAAAAAATACAATAGAAATTCAAAATGGACAGTTAATTGTCTTTAACTCAGGGACACAGCGGGTTAGAATGACTCCTAAAGAGCACAGGGCAGGTTGGCCGCAGCCTGTACCTCCTTTATTCCAGTACAGACCAGGTCAACAGTTTTCCACACACTCTTAACAAACAATCTCTTTGTTTTAGTAGCATAGATCAGTCTCTTCCCTCACCATATACACACCATTATCTCCCTCAAGCCATTAAGAAGAGATCCAAACTCAGTCAGCCTGCTAGTGGGCTGGGTTCCATTAATCTTCTGTGTCACGTGTGGAAAACGGATGCACTCATGTTGCCTCAAGTCACATCTACGTACAAAATGCCTTACATTTCCAAGTACAACCTCAAATTTGTCTTCTACTGGGAAAGTAGGTGGTGAAGGTGAATGAACCCAATTAATAGGCAAACTATCATTTATTGTGCTGCCACCCTCTTTTCTCTTTATTGTGGCATCGCCAGGCTGGGTCCATCACAATCTTCCCAATCTTGCAGGCTTCAGAACGAGACACAGCCCTTCTTTCTCCTCCTACTTCAATGCTATTTGCACCTATTGCAGAGAAAGGCGCATCTCTTACCTGCCAGTCTACATTTTGAAGCTTGGAATGGCAGGGAATAGAAATGCTTGGCCAGTTTGTACACTCTATTTTCAATGGTTTCACTAAACCCATAATCAACGTAGCATACCTAAGAGCGCAACAAAAACAAAATGAAAGGTAGACAGACATGTTACAATGAGCTCTCATTCCTTGCTCACATCCCTGCTGATATAAATTATGCTTCCATTTCACTTTATCTCATTTGACACCTTCCAGTTGTGTTGAACTATTAACTACCATCAGGCTTACCCAACAAAAAATTCTAGCTGGGGTTTTTGGGAGCAGCAGTCAAAATGTAAGAGCACAAGCTGTGGGACTGCTTCTTACAGCTGTAAGTTTGATGTAACCATAAGCCCCTGAGTTTTAGGTTGGAGGTCTGCTTCCTTCTCACAGCCTTTTAGCCATCTTTCATGGAGAGAAAAGCTCCCTAAACAGTTATCTATCTGCATAAGCATGGGTGGGGAGATCAAATTCAATCAAGGAAAACTGATGTAGTTCCTTGGGCTCTGGTAAAAGGTCTAACAAGATCTCTTCCATATAAAAATAAACACAGTTATGTTTCTACAATGGGTCAGTTTCCATTTTGATGTGATCCTGACAGACCATTTGCTAAAGCTCAAAAGCTACATTTCTATTTTCCTTGAACGAATTTGATTTCCTCACCTCACATGGACAGATCACCAGGCTTTGTTTTTGCTTATGCAATTTCAATTCCACTTTTTCACTTTCCGAAGGACCCAAGGAAATATACATGATCAAAAGAATAATCAGAATAAAAATCAGTGCCAAGAGGTGACGTTTTCTTCTACCAAAACCCATTTTACTTGCCTTTATGCTATTGCCTTCTGTTGAAACAACCTGAGCCCTCAGCCAAGCATTTTCTTCCGCAGGCACCGCAACAAACTGCCCAACTCTTGGTGACTGTATTTGAACAATGGAAGGGTTTTGACGGTACCATTCCTTCATCTCTTCCTCCATTAACTCCTGGGCAGTAGAATAGTCTTTGCCCACATACCTATGGGATTTCAAATGGAAAGAAAAGTCAGCATACATATACAACAAGAATAAAAAGGTGAGCAGTGTAAAATCATCAACGTTCTCAAATCATGTAATCCGCTGTTGTTGGTTTTTAGAAAAGCAATAAAGAGGGATTAATATCAATCTCAAATAAGTAAGTGTAGGTGCACAGGACAGAGCATAATAAGACCATGAAACATATTTATGGCTTGAACTGTGCTCTTAAAGGGTTTTTTTTGGTTGACTCTAGGATATTGAAAATTTTTCTGAATTACAGCAGCCTCCTAAATTTAGCATTTTCAAGACATTGACAGAACCTCACATAGATTTTTAGTGATTTTTATGCCAAACCTAACAGGCAAACCAATTTTTCTATTATCGTTGTCTTAATGCTATAGTTATCCCAATGTTCAAGAAGTGTACTGGGCATGCAAGGCATTTGTTACTGCTCTTTCTATATTGTCTTTTGACAACCATAGAATACAATCTGTTATTGCAGACTGCAAAACAAGGGACCATTAACAGAGTTTTCAAAACAAGTGCAAAGCTGAACACTGTAGAGGAAATAAGCCAAATCAAAATCAAGCTAATTCATTCATGGCAATCCTTCCCTCTCCCTGTCCCGCTTTTCGTTACACCCAGAGGATTTCCTATGCAAATATGCACGAATAGAGATCCAAGAGCTCTCTTTCTCCCATCCACCGTCTTGCACTGTTGTCACCTGCTTCTTCTGAGAGTCACCACTTCTCTTGGAGAAGCAGGCTCTGCCTGGGAAGCACTACACTGACAATCAGCATGTGGTACACAACCTTGCTTTGATTAAATGGCTAATTAAAATGGTACCTTTTGGAATGAATTCATAAGACATTGCACCACTCTTCCTGCCAATCGCTCTGGAACACCTGGTCACCTAGCCACTCATCAGCCTTGCAGGGAGACCAGTCTTCCCTCCTTCTCCCAGGAATGGTTAGCTGACCGGATGCTCCGGAGTGATTGGAAGGAAGAGCAGGGCCAGCACCCCCCTCCCCGATGCTGGACCCTTGTTAACTCCAGCTGTGCGAGGGTATTCGTATTCATATATGAATACCCCCATCTCTACTTTTCACTATCCTTGAATTTTTGACACAAGATAATACAGTCCCACCACCACCACTGAAATGTATGGCATATATTGGATGGAAAAAGGAACAGAGAATGCCAATACGTACTTTAAAACAACATTTTGATGAGTCTTCGGAATTTCCTGAAAATTTGGCTACAAGATACTTTCCTACAAATATTCTCTATATAACATCTCTCATTTCCAGGACAAATCACCTTGCTTTTATGAAAAGACTTTCCAGGGTGTATGGCTGAAGGCCAGTGAACGATGTTGCCTCCTTGCTTTAACCATGCAAACTGCAGTAGGTACACAAGCAACCATCTGAAGAATGGCATGCAGATAGCTAACAATGTTAATATGTGCAGCAATGGAGATGTGTTCAACCGTTGCACCAGCTGGGGGCATCTCTCATTGCTTTTGCCCACATAAGCACAATGTATTGAGTATGCATTTCCACAGACAGGACAACCAAAACAGGACATCACAATGTGTCACATGGGGGCAATGCACCCGAGTACCTCCTTCCCTGATGTGTTAACCCCGCTGTCCCGGTTTAAAAATCTTTCCTCTTCTAATTGTAAAATATGAACAAGAATTCTACTCAGAACCACTTCAATATGAGCAGAATGTTTTGTGCGACTGTGGGTTCCTTATGCACACATGGTGCCCTGTTAGTTTCAGAAGCGCAATGCATCCTAGTGATGTAGGATGTAAATAAACAGTGAGTTTTACTGATGGTTCCAGCAATCACAGGTAGAAAACCTGTTCAGAGTTGATTGCTCATTGTAGCAGGACTGAGAACTTGGGTGGGGCAGGGCTGTAGTGTAGCACACTGGGCCATAGCGAAGGCCCAGCACACGCAGCCTCTTGACTCACTCACAAACAGGCAAATGCAATTCAGGCTTAATGCTTTAACAAAGCTAGGAAGTAATGAACGTCTCGGATGCCAGTGGCTGATGTAATAGCTAACAGCCATGAATCTAGGGGTTCTTTATTCAACTCAACAATGAACTCACAGGAAAATAAAACACACTATCTATTCAGCCTCCCTCCATATAAACCGCAGTATGGGAAAAAAAAACATGGGACCTATAATCAAGGGCTGAAGCAAGGATTTATAAGCACTCTAACACTTTTGGACATTGGAAACAAGCACTGAACGGCTTCAATTCAAACCAGAAGCAAAGATTTAGGCCCTCTATGTAGAAAGGATGGAGGGAGTGAACACATGGCAAAGTGCTTGCTCAAGTCCTCTAAATCAGAGGTCCCCAACCCCCGGTCCGTGGCCCAGTGCCAGTCCGTGGGCCAAGCTGGACCGGGCCGCGGAGACAGACCCCCCACACACGATGAAAAGCCACTGGACCCAGACATCACCACCGCCTGACGGCTTCGCGCTCTGCCGGTGTTTTGTCTGCTCTGTCTCCCCGTCTCTTCCTGTGCTCCCCTGGCGGAGGCACAGAAGAGGTGAGCCCAACAGGGAGTGCGTGAAGGTCTTCCCGCCTTCCTTTGCCACTGAGGGGAAAAGGAGAAGCGTTTCAACAGTGCGCTGCTGGCAAAGGCAGAAAGTGCCCGCCGCTGGAGGGGAAAGAGACGTTAGCTCTTATCGCTCCCATACACCCTTTTGGCTTGCCTTGAGCTTGGATTTGGAGACTTTGCCACTTCCCATGGAAGGAAAAGCCGAAGGAAAGCCACGTGGCCATGGGAAGCCTGAAGGAAGAGCTGCTGAAACCTATCTGGCACGCCTTCACCGCCCTCGACCTGGACCGGAGCGGCAAAGTCTCCAAGTCAGCAGCTCTTCCTTCAGGCTTCCCATTTGGCTTTTCCTTCTGTGGGAAGTGGCAGTCTCCAAGTCCCAGCTCATGGCAAGCCAAAAGGGGCGCGTGTGTGTATGGGAGCAAGGAGAGTGAGTGTGGTGGGGTAACGTCTCTTCCCCCTTCAGCGGCGGGCACTTTCTGCCTTTGCCAACGACGCACCGTTGAAGCACTTCTCCTTTTCCCCTCAGTGGGAGGCCCTCAAGGGAAGGCAGGAGGACGGAGTTGTTGCCTAGCATGGTGGAGAGACTGTGCTCTGGTTGTATGCAGCAGGATTGTGCAGTCCCTCAAAGCTCGATTTCTGGCGCCTTCGAGAGCCAGCCAGAACCAGAGCCAGTAAGGACACGAGCTGCCGCTTTCTACATTCAAAGCAGGCATCAGGGCAGAAGAGGTTCCCCCTGGAAAAGGGCCCCCTTCCGTGCAGCTCTTCTTACATGGGGAGGTCCCTTGGATGGGTAGCTGGCAGCCCTTGCTGTTGGAAATCTTCTGAGCTGAGCTTCCACCGGAGCCCATGCTGGTGCTAGAGCAAGAGCGCCGCTGAAGGAAAGCTCTCCTCCACCCCGTCAGCCCCACTGAGGTCAGTGCTGTGAGCCCTCAGAAGCCCCTGGTGCCCACGCCCTGGGGAGCCCTTGGGCGCCCCGGCGTTTCCCCGGGCTGGCCTTCCCTCTTTCTTGCTTCGTCGGATGGCTCCATCCTGAGCTTCACCCGCCTTCCACGGCGTGCGGTAGAGCCGGCCCCACCCAGAGCCTTCGCCTCCCCACCTGGAGGAATCAGGACTGGTCCCCTTGTTGCCCTGAGTTGCAGCAGCAGCAAAGTCAGAGCTGCTGACTTGGAGCCTTTCCTTCCTTTCCATGGAAGGAAAAGCCGAATGAAAGCCACGTGGCCATGGGAAGCCTGAAGGAAGAGCTGCTGACTTGGAGACTTTGCCGCTCCAGTCGAGGGCGGTGAAGGCGTGCCAGATCGGTTTCTGCAGCTCTTCCTTCAGGCTTTTCCTTCCATGGGAGTGTTGTCATGGCGACTTGAGGTGCTTCTGGGAAACGTGGCGGGGGCCGGAGCCAGAGCTTCCCGATGGCCCAATCCCCAAGAGGAGCCTCCGCCTCTGCTCGAGGCAGATGATGATGATGGCGGCAGAGGGGGGGCCAGCCCAGCCCAGCCACCCCTCCCGCCTGCTCCTGGCAGGCCAGGGACGAGCCAGCCAGCTGGTCACCTGGGGAGCTGGAATCTGCCCCTCTGCCGCCACATCTCCTCCAGGAAAAGGCAGTGGCCTGCACGGCAGGCAAAGGCGCCCCCCACCTAGCCCTTCCCACCGTGGGCGCACAAAGGTCACCCGAGCATCCCGGGCAAGCAGTAACAGCAGGAGCAGGCGAGCAAGCAAGCAGGGGCTGGGGCAGGGGCCATGAGCGCCCTGGGGCATCCTGATGGGGCTGGATGGCCGCCCGGCTGCCTGTGTACATGGAGGAACGGTGGGCAGTTGCTCTCGAACGTCGCTGCCTCCCCCCTCCCGGCTGTGGAGGCTGACCGGAGCACAGACAAACCTCCCCCCGCATGCACTCCCCTCCCCACAGCTGCTTTGTGCACATGCCAGCCCGGCGTGAGCGCTCCCCCACTGATTTGCGCGCGCGCCCAAGAGCGCGCACACGTGCAGGGGGCCTCCCCGCCTTCCTCTGAGGCTTAGCCGGTCTGCGGTCCTCAAAACGATCTTCTGAATAGAGCCACTACCTTTCAAATATAACATCTCTTTCAGTGATTGCTCAAAGGAGCAATTCAGCCAAGTCTAATTCAAGATCAACTCTGCATCTTCCTGTATACTTGGCCTCAAGACTGCAATATCCGAACTTTTGGCAGCAGTTATTTTGAAGTGTGTGGGGGATGGGGGTGAGGAATGATACTGTGGCATATTTGTTGCATGTAAGAGACTTCATGAGTTTCTCACATGCAACTCTCTAGAACCTCCACGTCAGTTTATAAACACATTAAGTGTTGACCAATGCAGTTCAGGCAATGGAACTCCTCTTGTGGGAACTAACATCTGGATTTAGCCCACTCAACTTATTGACTTGTTACCTCCCATGTTGTAATCAGTGCATACAAAGAGGAGCACCTAGCCTCTCCCCCCCCCGACTGTCCCTCTCATCACATGGACAGTGAGGTCTCTGTGCAAGAGAAACTCCTGCTTTCATGCAGGCTCCTCACACAACCAAGAGCCCTGATTTTCCAAGAGCCTCGCTCATGTATTGAGCTTGACACACAAGCCTTTCCTCTCCAGACAGGTCACTCCTCCCTATGGAAACTGTGATGAGAGGGGAGGGGCTACACCTTCCTTTGAGCAGAGGGTTGGGCTCAATGGCCTTATAGGCTTCATTCCAACTTCATTTTTCTATGGTTGGTGATTACAACCATGGAGGCAACGACTCCATTTGTAGACCCTGATCAGGTTCACCCTCCAAGGCAGTTAAGTACTTGGAACAGTTGGGACTGTTGAAGTAATCAATGGCTTTGGGGTATGGACCGGATTAAGGTCAACCAAGCCAGCTCTCTTTGAAATAATCAGAGCAGGAACAAATTTAAATTTCCTCAGTAAACCAGAGTAGATCTTTCCAACTATGGTAAGAGCACACTATGCTTTACATAACCTTCAGAAGTTCACAACTTTAATTTCACCTGACAACAACTTCATTGGTGGAGCTCAGTTCCACCACCAACACAGATGGCGATGTTTCAGTTGGGATGATTAAAGGAGGTGCCGTTATATCTTCTGAACATGCCTCTTCTGACTCCTGTATCATCGCAGTAGACTGTTGCTGCTCAACGGGTTGCCGAAGATCTTCCTTTACACTGATTTTACTGGTAACATTCAGGTTCTCATCTATACACTGCTTTGATTTTGCATAGAGGATAGCTTTTCTCGGGTTGCCAGAAATGTAATCCACGGTGCATATATCTGAGAGTGAGTCAAGATTGTTCAGAAGACCCTGAGGCAAAGCTGTTCCGTGGGTCTCTTCGTATACCTTTGGGAGCGCATCAGCCCAAAGGCCACTGGAATATTTTAACAAAATGCCTGCAATTTTTTGCTTTATGTCTCGATGGAGCACAGCTGCTTTGGTCTCTGCAGTCTGCCTTACTAATGGGGGCGGAGGCTTTTCTTCTTGACTGGAAACGCTCTTTACGGATTGATCCGTTTTCCCAGCAGGGTATAGAAGTATATCCTTGTAGCCACCAGTACTTACTTTCTCTGCCTTTGAGAGAAGAGAAATTACAAAACCAGACAGCCCAATGAATGCATCAAAGAGATTCCCAGAAGCAACTGTAAACCCATCATTTAGTTTAAAATACAGCTACCATCATCCAAGTCTCCCACAACCATGTTTTTTTTTTACTTAGCACCTTGAGATCACAGACATTCACACACCCTTCATTAGTGAGCTGTGGGTTGCTGAGGTAGTTTTGAATTGCTCGGGTAGTGAGTCTCACAACTCTGATTGAAATCTTGTTGCTTAGCATAATAAATTGGACCAGAATAGGCCCACTGAATCAGTAAGGCTATAGTGAGTAAACTCCTCTGTAAGCTCAATTGATTCAAATGGGCCTACTCTAGTGGCAACACTTTAGCATAGTAAATTGCAATTAGAGTTGACTATTTGAATTAACAAAACCTATGGAGAAACTGACTCATCAAATCCCCACTGATTCAATGGGTCTACTCTAGTGCAGTTTACGGTGCTTAAAAACAGGATTCCAGCCACTGTCTTACACATTCTAGTCTGAAGTAGATGTTGCTGCATCATTCATGCAGCAGAAACTCAGGTTAGGGCAATAGATGACTCTAAATGCAGGAGACATGTGGGTAATTTGCAGCAGATCAGCAAGCATTTCTGCCTCCCAGTTGTCTAACAGCAGGAGCTACTAAAAATGCCCCCCAAATATGACTGCTCAGAAAGAATGCTTGGAGGAAACCCAGGAATTGGTTTTTGTGTGAAAGGACTGGTAAGGTTATTTTCAGTACTTCCCACAATTTCCTGGACTGAATACACATGAAAAGTCATCCGGTGACTTAATTCTTAGTATATTTCTGCCTGCCTGTGTCACTATGTGCACTGATCCAAAACACGAGATTCTGCATGCCTAGAGCCTACCCAACCCTGGTGTAGGATTCCGTGTAAGTCACAGCTAGTGTAGGCTGTAGGCACTGAGTGAATAGAGCTTACTCAGGAACTGACTCACAAAATCTCTGCTGATTCAATGGACCTAGTTGTGATTTACTACTGGATTTCAGCCACTGCATTTAAATTAAATCTCAAACTTCATGCAAACTATTTTTATACGAAACTTCCCGAAATTCTAAAAACAGATACAATTCTAGTCAGGCAGCTGGATTTTTAGAAAACATTTTAAGCACTCTTACCGAGTTGCTACCTACTGTACAAACATGAGGCCAGTGTTCCAGTTGTGGGAGCAATGCTGTGTTCAAGTCTTCATGATACTCTGCTCTGTACAACGCTGGTATTCTGGATAACCATATTCCATCGTGGAATCGTTTCACAATCTCTTTAATCCTTTTCTGAATCTCATTTATATCACTAGTTGAAGGATAAGAAGGTTTTGGTTGCACTGGCTGCCGGGTTTCTTTCACGTTTTCTGCAAAATTAAGCACACAATCTTGGAGAGAGCATTTGCACCTTTAAAAACTTTTTTTTTCAGCTTCAGGTTGCCATGATAGCAAACTGTTCATTCCTGTTTAAAAGGTTATCTGATAAAATGGATGCTACAAACCAGATCTGGGAGATGTGTTGCAATTAACCTGTCCTAGGAGGTTAGGAAAAGGCAGACCTTTCTGGAACGCTCAGAATCTTTAAAAAATTTTCTTAAAATTATTTTTTCCCTTTAAACTCAATAAGCAAACCCCTCACCTCCTAAATAAATTGGATTAGATGGTCACTTGTCAAGGTACTCAGTTTCCTTCTATGAATGTAGTGAGGATGCTGATGAAGGAGGTTGGGCAAACTTCCCCTTTACTACTTCTTTGAATATAAACTCATTTTCTCAAAAGTGGGGTGACACAGAAAGCTGAGCAAGCCCTTTAGTTAAGTAGAAAAGTGATCCATTAATTCATATGTTTGCTAATCAGAGCAAGCTGGGATTCCACAGATTAAACAAGGGGCGGGCGGTGGGAGAGTATGAAAAGGACTGGATGCATGACTGAACATTTTCAACTACAAATCCTTCCAGCCATAGTTCAGACTAAGCAAGTGCCTTTAGCCTAGATGTTTCCCGACTAAACTGGAAAAAAAAAAACCTAAATAAAAATAAAAATAACTAAGTTAATAAGCAAAGAAATCTTGCACTGTTGTGGTGGATTCTTCTCTCCATGTCTTTGACAGGGCTTAGAACTTCAGAGTAAGCCATCTGGAGCGCAAACACTTTTGTACAATCATGAGCTTGCTATTGGAAAAACTCAACGTATTTTATAGGCTGATCTTATTCATTTTACTCAAAAGTAAACCTTACTATTTGGAACTGGAGTTAGGAAGCTTATGAATTAAAATATACAATAGTTTTTCCTTCTTGTTGGACAAGGAGCCTGGCTCAGTACTTTTTTTTAATGAAACTGCTGGGAATGACAGAAGTATTCAATTGAGCTGACAATCCACATCAATAAAGCTTAAGTTATAAACTTTCCCATTAGATAGAGCAAAATTATAGCCAGTGGCATTATTTGTAGCAAAAAATGTAACCCACTGATACTGGCCAGTGGCTGCTTGAGCTTTTTCAGAAAGTTGAGCTTTTCAGAAAGTTATGCATTTTCATGGGGCGGGGGGGGGGGGGGAGAATCACAGAACTGGCAAAAAGCCATGGGTTAGGAACATAAGCAGCTGTGTCATGGCTGAACAGCTCATCTAGCCCAGAATTGTCTACTCTGTTATTGCCTCTGCAGGGTCTCAAGCACATTCTTTCATATCAGCTGATATGACTCATCTTTTCACCATAGATCCCCAGATGTTCTTGGATTAAAACTCCCAGAAGCCTTCACCACTCGCTGTGCTGGGAATTGCAATCCAAGAACATCTGGGGACCCAAGGTTTGGAGCCTTAGTTCTAAAGAAATGACAGATGAAAAGTAAAATACTGTTGAAGCTGTTAATTAATCTTGATAAAACTCAAGATAACAGAACTAAAACTTTAATATCCATATTGTGCAAGGTACATATTTTTGCTACACTCATGTGATGTGAATAGCTTCACAACAGATTTTCTAAAAAGGCTTGCCCTTAGCAATCAGCAAATTTAATATTAGACCAGATAACGTACATACCATTCAAGTTCAAAGGCAAGTTCTTTGAGAAATGAATTTGAATTTCTCTCTGAAAACGTGGCGGAAGCACCATTCTCCTCTCAGGCCTAAAAAAATAAAAACAAAAAGAGAGAAAGTACATACCAAAGCACACTCCCTTGATTCAATTTTTATGTCAAAGTACCACCAGCTAATATTCTGCTGAGTGAGCTTGTCTCTCGTTATCTACACAGTAAAGATTACAGGTTGTTGGCCTGTTACAGAAGAAAGAAGTATTTTACCCTCTGCAAAGCTGTTATGATGGACAAGCTGATTCCTCAGCCAGATTTGAGAGTAGGCTCCTTGCTTGGGGGGGTAGGAATCCAAAGACCTGGCAAAAATGTTTCACACGTACAGAACAAATCGCTTCATGCACAAACTAAAATTTAAAAAGGTACTGGAGATTCAAGTTGGCAATCTTGGACTCCAGTGGCTTTAAAAAGTTTTTAACTGCTTTCTGTTTTTAATGTTGAAAATCAGTTTATTTATGCTTTAACATTAGAATGTATTGTGTTTTAACTGTACATAGCAAGTAAGGGAGAATGTAAAACAAAGCTAGCAAGCAAGCAAGCAAGCAGTCCCACAACGTGAAACACTGTGTAACTGTGACACAGCTTCTCCCTCAATCAAAATATAACTCACCAATGGACCAGTTTCAGATAAACTCTACAATCTAGCTATTCTTCTACTAACGCCAACCAGAGTAAGTTACAAAACTGTGCCTGCTTGGAATTGACCAGTTACAAGCTTCTAATACTTTTTTCCAACAGAAATTTATTTATAATTCATTCCTTCTTCCAATAACAAAGGTACAATTAATTTACACTGGCTGAAATCTTCCTGTGTAAATTTATGCCACATAAGCTGGACGACATCATCATCCAGTGACGAGAATCTTTAACTGAAAGCTTCCTATCCCACGTCCTTCAGGCTCCAAAGCTCGCTACTGCCCTGGGGAAGACTTAGGGAGCATTGGGACCAGGCTCGGGGGGGGGGGCTTTAAGGGTGAAAATCACAACCATTAGGATCAGGATTGTTGGGTCACAATTTGGGGGAAGGTTTTGGTTATTAAAGGCCTCCCTCTCCATCCAGAGCTTCTCAAAGGCTTCCCCCAGGATAAAAAGGGAGCCTTGAAACGTGAAGTGTAAGGAAGAGACAGAAACTTTTAAAGTAAGTTAAAGATTCTCATCAACAAATGATGACATCATCTGGCTTATGGGGTGTAAATTTATGCAAAAGGATTTCAGCCATTATGTTTACAACTAAGGGAGAATATTTTGCAGCAGAACGGTAACTTTTACAGATTTGTGGTGTATTTAGCCATTTGGTTTTGTCCCCCACTTTTATATACAACGTTTAACAGTGGAATGTGCTGCTGAATGAGTATTTTACATTGTTCTCTCATTTCTGCACTCATGACCTTTGCCATTTGATGCACTTCTTTCCTGCGAATGTAGAGCCAGGAACTTGCGCAACCTCCATCATTTCTGCCACTAAAAGCAAAGGCATAGATTCTTCACAATCTCAAAATCTGTTTCCTCCTAAACCACTGAATCATTTTTCCTTTTGAGTAGATAATCTGGAGCTTTTCATTTTTGAACACCTAAACCATATTCCTTCTCCTGTGACAGTGTTTCCCAAACTGTGTGCCATGGTACCATGGGGCACCACCAAACCCACCCAGGAGTGCCATGGAATCCTCTCATGCTTCCCCCTCACTTCTCTCCTCACATCCAAAGTAACACACAGAACTTAGGGAAGAAGAAACAAATAGTCATGGTTGCAATTACTAGTTATTTTAAAAAAATACCAGTCCTTATGCTGCTGTAAACTGGAAAATGCAGTAGATTAAGGGGATGTTAGTTGTGTAAAATCAGTTAGCTTGGGTGATAGCTTAGGATACTATCTTTGAAAAGAATAACTGCAAACAGAAGGGAAGATTGCCAACCCTTTATCCTCAATGCACCAGCTTTCCATCTGCTTGAAACTTTCAAAAGAGTGAACTCGAAAATATATTCCACAGTTGCAGTTTAAAATGGCAAATTATCACTCATTTTTCGCATGAAGAGGAGCCAACAGTTAAGCTTACTCCTGGACAAACTGTAAAACGAGAACCTAAAAAACCACACTTTTATGTTTCAGATCACAAGAGAAGGCACTCCTTTCTCTTTTGGTGACTAATGCTCTTATCTACATTCATAATGAATCTGGAAGAGGCACTTCCCATTGAACAGATCTTTCCTCTTAATGATGGCATGTCACTCATAGAAAGCTTCTTGTAATTGAAAGGTCTACTCCAGGATAATCCTGAATATACGGTACTAACATTTATAAATGCTGCTTTCCCTTGTGGCTTCTTCAGGAAATAAGTTTTACGAACTACAACGGCACAATAGGGGATTATCAAGGCCATCTGAACTAGTCTGATAAGTTCAATCACAATGATAGACCAACAAAGATGATGTTGTCTGCATCATGATTTGATGAGCTAGAGCTGCAACAAACAATACATGCAGAATTGATGGCACAGCAGCTGAGTTTGCCAAGTTGGATTTTAGTCAAGGGATAACTGGAGACAGGATCAGCAAAATTTCAACATTAAACTCATCTGCTTTCATTTATGCTCACACATGCAGGAGCCAGAAAAAAATGATATGGCGATATAGTTTGGACAACATTTAAAAATAGAATATTGCATATATTTGAAGTCTTTTTATATCCACCTTCGTAAAGAGCTTTTACAAGCTCTTTCACCAATATATATTCTGAAGTCTTAAACATAGACCAGTGTGAGGTCTGCTACGGCTAGCTATTTTACAGATATGACTAAGAAGACAGAAGAAAAATAATAGTGAGCCAAAGGTTAGGTTTTTGGGGGCAGAAATAAGCATGATTTGTGATTTTTAATACAATATTTTTGAAATTTTCTGAAAAATTGCTAGTTTTGGGGCCATTCATGCTCTTTATCTAACCCTATAAAGCTTTAAAAAGAAAACTAAGAACCTGACTTAGACTATAATATACAGTAACATATGCATTAACTACTGGGTGAAATCCAACTGCCATAAATTACGCCACGTGAGGCTGATGCCATTAGCCATAATTTTCTGATTTTTCCACTGAACGTCTGGAGATTCCCCTGGAATTTCTTTCACAGTCATCACTGTCATCATCTTTGAACTGCACAGTTGGAAGAGATCCTCTAGATTACTGAGTCCAGCCCCTGTCAAGGAGGCACAGTGGGGAATCGAACTCTCAACCTCCGGCTTGGCAGTCAGATGCCTAAACCACTGCGCTGTCCAACACTCTGGAAGCTGTTGTGGGCCGCGGTAGAATTCTTTAATTACTCAAAATCACTGCCACAAGTGACTTTATCAGTATCATGATTTTCAAAAACTTCCTATCATCCCTGTTGCTCCCAGTGGCTTCCCAATGATTCCACGAGAGCTCCTGAATACCAAGAGTCTGGATCCAGTTCAATCAGGGTTCAGGCGAAACGATTTTGGTCATCCTGCCTGAAGACCTGCTAGTTGTACTGTACAGCCCAGTAGAATGTAGCAGTAGACATTTGCCTGTTAAATTTTGCTTAAGCAAACAGAGACACTGGTAGCACAGCATGATATTGTGATCCTTGCATGACTCTAGGAATTCTCCCACAAATAGTCAAAATAATTTTACAATACCGGTAAATATTACTCTAGAAAGTATTCTACCCATAACTGTCAGAGAAAACACTGTACAGATAGTCCATGCCGCCTCCTCCCTGACAAATTTCAGAAACGTTTGGAAGTTCTAGGACATATTCTTTCCTTCTTCAGATAGTATTTTTACTCCTACTCCAAGCTTTCATATCTCTAGTTAGGCTGTTAAAAACAAAACCACAGAGCCAAATTAAAAAAAACAATGACAAATCTAGGAGTAAGAAGAAAAGTATGAGAAAAAAATGCTCACATCTCTCAAACAATACTGTAGCATTTTTACTTGTTGCTCAAGTTTGTATTTCATAGAACTGCTTGTAAGACCAGAAAACTATCCCCCCCCCCCCCGGACATGCAGAATTCAAAAGCTTCAATACATTGGCCAAAATACGTCCAAGAAGTTTTATAATAAGACACAGCCTAACCTGCTCATCATGGCAGTGTGCCCTTGTATTAAGACTTCTTTCGGTGCAGCCACACCAAATTCTTGGGACAGAGGATACTGTGCAGGATTCATGCTAGGTCTAGCGGTGTAGCCTCCTTTATTTCTCACCAGTGGGAGGGAAGGCTTCCTGCTGTCTTCGGCAAAATTAACAAATCCTGGTTTCCTCAGGGTGCCCTTTGGCTTGCCTATGACACAGTAAAATGAGACACAAAACATTAAGTCTCATTTTCACTTTACCTACAGCATGGAAATATTTCAACAGAAGTTTTCATCTACCCCAGAGCTATATCTACAACTAGCTGGAACCCTGCAGATCACCATTTACTGTTTTTAATATATAGAATATATTTTTACAGAATATGCAGAATCTATGTTGTGTGTTTAGTCGTTTAGTCGTGTCCGACTCTTCGTGACCCCATGGACCAGAGCACGCCAGGCCCTCCTGTCTTCTACTGCCTCCCGGAGTTGTGTCAGGTTCATGTTGGTTGCTTCGCAGACACTGTCCAGCCATCTCATCCTCGGTCGTCCCCTTCTCCTCTTGCCATCACACCTTCCTAACATCAAGGTTTTTTCCAAGGACTCTTTTCTTCTCATGAGATGGCCAAAGTACTGGAGCCTCAGCTTCAGGATCTGTCCTTCAAGTGAGCATTCAGGGTTGATTTCCTTTAGAACTGATAGGTTTGTTCTCCTTGCAGTCCAGGGGATTCTCAAGAGCCTCCTCCAGCACCACAATTCAAAGGCATCAATTCTTCGGCGGTCTGCTTTCTTTATGGTCCAGCTCTCACTTCCATACATCACGACAGGAAAAACCATAGCTTTGACTATTCGGACTTTTGTTGGCAAGGTGATGTCTCTGCTTTTCGAGATGCTGTCAAGATTTGTCATCGCTTTCCTCCCAAGAAGAAGGTGCCTTTTAATTTCAGGGCTGCTGTCTCCATCTGCAGTGATCATGGAGCCCAGGAGGATAAAATTTGACACTGCCTCCATATCTTCCCCTTCTATTTCCCAGGAGGTGATGGGACCAGTGGCCATGATCTTAGTTTTTTTGATGTTGAGTTTCAGACCGTTTTTTGCACTCTCCTCTTTCACTCTCATTACAAGGTTCTTTAATTCCTCCTCACTTTCTGCCATCAGAGTGGTATCATCTGCATATCGGAGGTTGTTGATATTTCTTCCGGCAATCTTAATTCCGGCTTGGGTTTCTTCCAGTCCAGCCTTTCGCATGATGTATTCTGCATATAAGTTAAATAAGCTGGGGGACAATATACAGCCTTGCCGTACTCCTTTCCCAATTTTGAACCACTCAGTTGTTCCATGACCAGTTCTAACTGTTGCTTCCTGTCCCACATATAGGTTTCTCAGGAGACAGATAAAGTGGTCAGGCACTCCCATTTCTTTAAGAACTTGCCATAGTTTGCTGTGGTCCACACAGTCAAAGGCTTTCGCATAGTCAATGAAGCAGAAGTAGATATTTTTCTGGAACTCTCTGGCTTTCTCCATAATCCAGCGCAAGTTAGCAATTTGGTCTCGAGTTCCTCTGCCTCTTCGGAATCCAGCTTGTACTTCTGGGAGTTCTCGGTCCACATACTGCTGAAGCCTACCTTGGAGGATTTTGAGCATAACCTTGCTAGCGTGCGAAATGAGTGCAATTGTACGGTAGTTGGAGCATTCTTTGGCACTGCCTTTCTTTGGGATTGGGATGTAGACTGATCTTTTCCAATCCTCTGGCCACTGTTGAGTTTTCCAACTCAATCTATGTTATATTCTCTAAAACAAAACAGCTTTTTATACAATACCACCGCAAAGTAGTATGTATGTGGTTGTACATACTACTATCTTAGAATTCTTTCTTTAAAACTATGCTCCCTGACCTTGTTTTTCTTTCCAACACTACTGTCCTTAAGGGACTGACATGAATAGACATTCAGAAGGACTGTAATAGGAACAACTCCAAGAAGGTGCCCAGTTCATCACCATCAGCAGAATCAAGTATAATAGAGAAGCTCTTGTAGTGCTTAGTGTGAACTTAATTCAGCATGTACCCATGGTGTATTTTGCAGCTGACATGCTTACCTACTGAGGCAGGTGGAGAAGTTCTTTTCAGCCTCATCCTACAGTTCACTTGCTTGCCCAATTTCCGCTTGGAATTTCTCTGACAGGCTACAAGCTGAGCAATCATTGCCGTCTCTTGGCAAACAACAGCATGGCATATCACCTGCTCACGGACAAAAAAACCAAACCAAACCAAACAAAAAACAAATATAGGAAGTGAAATAGTCATTTACTAACCACTTTATAACACGTTTACTGACAGGGGAGACCAGTCTTCAACTTCTGATTCAAGCATTGTTACACATGGTGCTAAATGTGTAGCATGGAACTGAAAGTAACTTTCTGTACTTGCAAGTTTTACTGTTTGTATTCACTGGAAGCCGCCTAGAGTGGCCTTTTAGGCCAGATGGACGGGGCATGTATGTATGTATGTATGTATGTATGTATGTATGTATGTATGTATGTATGTATGTATGTATGTATGTATGTATGTATGTACGTACGTATAAATAAATAAATAAATAAATAAATAAATAGATAGATAGATAGATAGATAGATAGATAGATAGATAGATAGATAGATAGATAGATAGATAGGAAGTAGCAGTCCAGTAGAGATAAAACCCATTGCAGGCAGATAAAGAAAGCAAAAAAGTCCATCACACCTACTAACCTTTTTCAGGGCTCATGTGGGTGGTGGGTGGGTAAAGAATATAGGCAAAAGTGATTTATATCAGCTATAGCATGGGTGTTGTGGGCCTGTCATAATCAGACCCCTGGATGTTTAATTGTAAGTCAAAAAGAAAATAATCTTCAGCTACATGCACTTTAACCTCACACTCAGCCTAAACTAAGTTGCACCACTACCTTTAAAATACAGACTATAAAGAGGCAAGAAAAAGACCAGAGAGTTGAATGCATGCATTGTTTCTTTTTTAAAGGTACAATGCTATAGGTTTAAGACACCCATGGTCTAAAAAGACCGAAGATTATAAAACATCATACCCAGTCCATGAACAATTCATGCCAACAATAACAGGATGGCCTTCTGCAAATAACTAGCCACAACAGCCTTTGCACAAATATATCCTCAACATTTAAGGACCATAACCCTGTATTCAAGGCAATAGCAAAGCCTTGTGGGAGGTTTACAGTCACTTAATCACTCGGACACTGTAATTATTGAAGTCTTAATTTCCTTACCTCACCAGTTTTTCCAATTTCAATCCTCACAACTCCAGGGACGCTTTTTAGATATTCTTCTAGTGAAGAATATCCTAGCTGCTTAAAAGGAATCCAGACACCAGTCAAAGATTTATATTCTTCTTGCAGTCGCGAAAAAGGTACTCCGTGTTTATGAGACTGGAGAACAGATCGGAGCGTTTTCCCTATTAGATCCGCTTCCTGCATTTTCGTCTGAAACAGAAAAGTAATTTTTATGTGAATTTAAAAGATCATCATCAGCTCTCCTTTCCGGATCTATAAGCAAGACTCCTCATACTAGCATGTCTGGCATTTGAGACAAAATAATCTGCACAAAACTAGGAGGACACATTAGCAATGTCACAATGCCAAAGAGCCTAACTAAAGACAAAAAGCTGTTTTGGTAGCTAACTGAACAAATACTTTTCATTATATAAGCAAATGCCTTGCCAGCAATTCAAACAAGGGGCAACAGCACGAGCATGGAGCACTGGGCACTGCTGACTTAGCCATAGAAGCCAGGATCAAAACCTATTACACTCACAATTCCCAGACCTCCCCAAAAGTTGTAGAATCATTTTTGTACTTTTAAAAAGTAATCTTTTTTTCCTATTTAGGTACTTTTCAAATATGTCAAAATGCTAGAAACTGCTACCATATAACAACACAAGTGGGGGAGAGCTACATATCCCCTTTAATTATAAAAATAACTAAAACCAGTTAGTGTTACACCAGAAAATAAGAGATGGATTCCCTTGTTATGTTACATGTCAAAAGAGGTGACTCTATCTCTTGTTACTTTATAATAATAACAGTTTTAATGCTATTGGTGCTCACACAAGGTTTGAGTAACTTGTTGTTGCTAATTGATAGTGTCAGGGTGCATCAGACCTACACAATTTAACACATGACCAGGTATGTACAGTGGACCCTTGACTTACAGACGGCTTGACTTACAGACTTTTTGAGTTACAGACTTCTCTGGCTGCAAAATTTAGATTTGACTTGCAGACTGAGATTTGACTTACAAATTTAGATTTGACTTGCAGACTGAGATTTGACTTACAGACCAGAAAAAAACCAAAATGGAACAAAAACGGCCTGTTACGGGATTAATCGGTTTTCAATGCACTGTAGGTCAATGGAGACTTGACCTACAGACTTTTTGACCTGCAGCCACCGTTCCAATACGGATTAATTCTGTAAGTCAAGGGTCCACTGTACTGCCTGGACTGTATTTTCCCTGCCTTCCCTGAACCTTTCTTGACCCAAGGAAAAAAGAAACAAAATATTCCCCTCTAGTGGTTGAAGGAGGAATAGCAGCTTCCCATTAATTTCTATGGACGGAAAAGAGCAGATACAGATCAAATGGTTTTCAATGCATTCCTATGGGAAATGCAGATTTGACCTGAGAACTTTTTGACTTGAGAACTGCCTTCCAATACGGATTAAGTTCTCAAGTCAAGACCCCACTGTATCCAAAATGCACCTCAGTGCCTTCTCAATTAGACACAATCAGCTAATTTAAGCTGCTCCAACTCTAAAAGGATTCTGGCCAATGCAATGTAGTTATACTTCAGTTATTACAAAAAGGAATTAATTCTAAGTCACTTACTATTTGCAATTCAAAGCCCAGCTTGAAGAACAAATAGAATACAAATAAATAAAGGGATAAGAGTAGCTTTCTATGAGAAACCATTGTTTTCTACCTTAATTAACATAACCAAAAGCCCAATAGATTTTATTTATTTATTTATTAGATTTCTATCCCGCCCTTTTAGACAAAGTCTACTCCGGGCGGGTTCCATTAAACACTGTAAACTAAAACAATTCAAAACAATTCAAAAGAATAATGATTAGTAATGCTTAATAATGCTCAAGATGGGAAAAGAGAAAATTATAATAAAAATAAAGTAAAGTATTGACAGGAGGGAAGGCCTGCCTAAAGAGCCAAGTTTTTAATTGGCTCTTAAAAACACCCAGCGAGGGAGCCAGGCAGATCACCAATGGGAAATTATTCCAGAGCTGAGGGGCCACTGCGGAGAAGGGCCGGTTTCTTGTTATTTCTTTCCGGGCCTCTCTTGGCATTAGGCCCCTCAACCGTTCCTCCTGGCTATGGCGAGTGATATATTTTAAGATGATTTTTTGTATCCACAACTGAGGAGGACTGTGATCTATGAGACTCGTGCTAAAATGTCTAGTTTTAAAGATGCCATAACATTCTTTCTTATTGCTTCCTTGTTATGCTGAGACTGAATCTTTGAACTACAGTGGTGCCTCACACAACGATGTTAATTGGTTCCAAAAAAATCAACGTTGTGTGAAACATCGTTCTGTGAAACACCATTTCTCATAGGAATGCACTGAAAACCGGTTAATCCGTTCCAATTGGAACGGATTGCCATCGTTCAGTGAAAATCCCCATAGGAAACATCGTTGAGTGAAACAATGTTTCCTATATTGGAATGTACTGAAGCCGACTCAATACATTTCAATGCCTTTGCGAAGTCCTTTTTCGCTCCTGTAAAAGTGTCTTACAATGTTTGGACGCTGTTTTAAATGATTGCAATGGTTAGTCCACCTCCTGAAACCTATGCAAACTGATTTTGGTGTTGTTCTGACACTTCGTTAATTTATGATGATTTTTTGAATTTTCTCCATTGGAAACCATTAGACCATCCAATGGTTTCCAATGGAGAAAATTCAAAAAATCATCATAAATTAACGAAGTGTCAGAACAACACCAAAATCAGTTCGCATAGGTTTCAGGAGGTGGACTAACCATTGCAATCATTTAAAACAGCGTCCAAACATTGTAAGACACTTTTACAGGAGCGAAAAGGGAGATCGTTGTGTGAAAATCCCCCATAGGAAACATCGCTGTGTGAGGCAGCAAATTTAACAGAAAAAGGCATCGTTGTGTGAATTCATCGTTGTGTGAGGCACTCGTTGTGCGAGGCACCACTGTATATGTAACAACAGCAGCTGTGTAAAAACATACGGGCATTTGGGTGGCATTTGGCCTTGACAAACACATATTGTGAGACTCCTCTCCAGAACTCATTTTAATTATACACACTCAAAGAAATAAAACTATAAACCTTTTGAAGGATGGAACAATGAAGAGTACCTGAGCTATTTAGAAATTTAGAAAGGACTACTTCTGTTAAAGGAAAAATCCTAACAATCCAAGTGTGTGTGTGTGGGGGGGGGGAATCAGCCGCAAAGTGTTCATCACGCCCACACAGCCTGCCAGTTCGCCTCAGCTGCAGGGAGGTGAGAGTCTTTTTCCCTTCTGACCAATTCTAAGGGAAGGAAAAAAATATTTCAAAGAGCTGGCATAACATCCAGGACCATTTCATTGCCAGGTCACAAGAATAAAAGATCTGTGGATCCTGTGGCCACCTACCCTGATTCCCCCTCCCAGTGCCAGTGGGATAATCATGCCAATATAGCTTTGTACCATGAGGCACCTAAGGCTCTCTGGCAATAACTTGTCCTGCCTGTAGACATCCCTCTGTGCCAGCTAAGCAGTACTTCCAAATTCTCCACCATGCATGTATGGTATCAGATGAGATTACAAATACTCCCTTTTCCAAATGCTTCATACTTTTTAATTGTACTTTTGGGTGTTTTTAGATAGACAGCTCATAGCACTATCAACGAAAAGACATTGTGCAGCTTTCCTACATTTGTCTCTTTAACACATTTTTGTGTGGAAAGAAAAGAACATGGGAAAACATGGAACGGTTAAAAGTAGAAGGTAACATTGTCTAGATGTCCTGTAAATGGGAGAGCAACCACATTCAGAGTCAGAACAATGCAGCAAAAAGAACGATATATCTGGTTGGATTTCAAAGAATCAGCTCAATAAAGCCACTAACAGGATGTTGGAAGGCTTTTGTTTAAACACTATTCCAAGGGCAGAACATTTGTTGGAATTATAGCAACAGTTGTATGATGTCTTTAAGACAGAAGCTCCCAACCTTGGATCCCCAGATGTTCTTGGACTACAACTCCCAGAAATCCTGGCCAGCTCAGCTAGTGGTGAAGGTTTCTGGGAGTTTTAGTCCAAGAACATCTGGGGGGACACAAGGTTGGGAAACACTATTTTAAGAGATTTTGGCTGGGAGGGACCTTTCTAGGCTGGAGTTACTGCCAACTGATTTAGCAGTAAACCAATTGTTCTCTGTGTGCCTCAGGTTTTGAAGACAGCCATGTCTCTCTACTAAAATATCTTTTCTGCCTTTTCCCAATCAGACAGTTAGAATCATCATGTAGTCAGTTTCAGTCAGTCTTCTGTTACTTATGTAGTAGGTATGAAACCAGACAATCAGTTCAGTTCTGTTCAGGTAAGAAGTTGTATTTCTACAAAACATTGTTTGCCTTGATCTATTCAGAATTGTGAGTAAACAGATATTTTTATTCTTTCTCTTACCAATCTCTCTCTCTCTCTGTGTGTGTGCATGTGCACGCACACACGCACGCGCGCGCGCGCACACACACACACACACACTCCAGACTTTTTGGTAAAAAACACGCACATTCTCCAGATTTTTCTTTTTTTTGTTTACATCTCTTGTCAACACTAGCTGGGATAAGCAATAATAAGGAATTATGGGAGCTGTTATCCAAACCATTTGAAAGGCCACAGTTGTCCACACCTACTTTAAACAACAGTTAAAACAAAGCAAAGTTCAACCAAATTATGACACAGCCACAGACTGTTTAAAATAGCAGCAAAACCTTTTGGTCACCTCAAGACCACACTGAAAATAAAAAGGAGGAGTTCATCTGCCTTAGATCCTTCACATTATGCTAAATCACAGCTCAGCATCAAGCCAGAACAATACCCTGCTGCATCTTATAAAACAGTGAACATGCATGGTATGATGAAAGGTAACATGTTGGGTCATTCTATGCCATGAATACTGTACTGGGGATCCAAATGGTTACGTACAAAAAAAAAACTGATAAGAATTTTGGGACATATGTTGGATTTGGACAGAATCTATCCATGATTTTGATAGTATTCAATGTAGGGTCCAGGCAGTGCAGTCATTCATCTGATTTAAGATTGGGTCCTGCTTTTTAGAGGCCAACGCTGTAAAAAGAAAAAAGTTCTAAAATGTTATGATATAAACAAGCAGGATCTGGCATTGCTCATATTTACTATGCTGCAGGCATTCCTGCAGCCAACACGGATTTAGGATTTTTCAGTGGTGGTGATTTTGCACCCTCTGAGGCTTCAGCGATACCAAAGATTGCTGATCAAGAAACGAAACCTCGCCTGACTTCCTCTGGCTCCGGAATATTAAATCACAAAAATAATCTCAAAAGACATTTTTCACAGGATCAACACACACAGAAGTCAGGAAAATGGTGAACCAGAAGATAACTAGAGCTCCCCCCAAAAATGGGGGGTGGTGGAAAGAGACCAGGGCAAAGTTAGGAGCTACCCGGGCCAGTAATAAAGATTATCCTCCCTTCCCAACGTAAGCGGACATGACTGCCTACGGAATGAAAACATACCAGAGACCGCAAAGTGAGAGACCGTGAGGTAACAAGCATTTTACCCGAGGTTAATATATCTCAGAACAGATACAAGGGAGCACAAGTGACATTACATATTTGACACCCCACGGATTTCAAGTGGGGAAGGGGATCCCGTTTAAATAACGAATGGGGCGTGGTTTTTATTTTTAATTTTAAAAGAAAAATCAGCCTTCGAGCAGGAGTGTGCTCCATATAACGCACTCGCCACCCTGGAGCCACTGCAACGCCTCAGCCCCGAAAAGCGGCAGCAAGGGCAAGGAGGAGCAGACCGCCCCCCAACTCACCCACGCGAGCGGCGATCCCCACCCACCCTTGGGGTCCCAAGCCGGCGAGGGCGCGTCCTCTCTTCGCTGCTGCAGCCGCAGCCCCGGCCTCGTCCCACACCGCCTCGCTCTGTCTGGCCTGACCGCCGGCGCGCGCACTCTCGCGCGCGACCCCCGGCTTGGCAAACAGCTGCGCAGCGCACTCGCGCGACGACCCCGCCTTCCGCCGACACGCAGCCAATGACGCTCACGCCTCTCCCAGGTACGGAGGAACCTCTTGCCGAGCTACCTGGGGTTGGGGGGGTGGGTGCGAGGGGGCGGCATCGCATCGAACACAATGGCTGCGCATGCGCCGCCTCAGCAGCCCCGCCCCAGGCAACTGCAGCCCCGCCTTCTCCCTCTCCCTCCCTCTCTCTCAACACGTGCAGGCGTCCAATAGGATTGGCGTTTAAGGGTGGAGGGTGGTTTCGCTTTTAAAATGGGGCTAAGAGGATTTGGGCTCGTTATCCGAGACGGAAGTAGAGTGCTTGCTCTCTCTCTCTCTCTCTCTCTCTCTCTCTCTCTCTCTCTCTCTCTCTCTCTCTCTCTCTCTCTCTGTGTGTGTGTGTGTGTGTGTGTGTGTGTGTGTGTGTGTGTGTGTGTGTGTGTGTGTGTGTGTGTGTGTGTGTGTGTGTGTGTGTGTGTGTAAAAAAGCCCGAAAAACTGTAACTTTCCATCCCAATTTCCTGCCCAGCTCTGCCATTAGCTGGGCAGGAAAAATGAATGAATGAATGAAAGTACTCTGATATGCGTAGTTCGCTTGCTCATGCCAGGCTTTAGGACGTTTCCAGCTGGTTATGGATCCTAATTACTGCAAACATTCACCACTTTCTTCCCATAGTTTGAAAGCAACATATTGCAAATAATGTTGCCCATAATTAGTGCTTTTCTGAAGTTTTAATCTCCTTGAGCTAAACTAAATTATCTTGCGGGATAATCGTAATTGTCAGGGCAAATTAGTAGACCCTTTATATTAATTGTGCTTGCTAAATCATAATTTACACAAGCCCTATTGATTGTGACAGGCTACTTTAGTTAGTAACCAAAATTAGTTCTGTGATTACAATTTAATGAGAAATAATGTTACTTCTTTTAAAATTTAACTAACGGTGTAAGTTACTTTTACAGTTGTGGGAGACAGGTGCATGGTCTCACTGCTTAGGTGCATTTTTTTTAGCACAGGGTGGTGTCCTGCATAATTCTGATTTTTAAAAAAAGTACCTAAAAGTGATTATTTTGGCTGCTCTTGAATAATTAATAAACAGAGTTCATTTTCAAATTTGTAACTACAATTATAACTAACTAGGCCCTTAGATCATAACACTTTGGTCCAGAGGCAAGAAAGTTACTCCTCATCCAGATAGCAGATTTGTTCCCCTATGTCTACTCCAATGTGTGCTGATAAGATTGGTATTTTCTCCACCATCCAGACAACACAAGGCTTAAATTAGTCTCAATAGTGTCAAGAGAATGTGTACAGATATTAAAGAAAAATGGAAAGTCTCAAAAACCAGGATTTCCTAAAGGATATTCTAACTGCCTCCAGTTGGCATTTTTGTATGTTTTTTTCTACTTTGTTCTGGAAATGGATTTCAGGCAGCAAGTTTTTCAAGAACAGAGGCTTTCAGTTTCATGTGACTATGCTAAAACAAGAAGGGCAATAAAAAATTCCAATAGAGAATATAGTTCTGGGATACCTGAAGATAAGTTATTTTTAAAGACAGCAGGCTATTGAAATGTATTAGCAGGGGATGTCCTCTGCCAAGGGCTCCCATTTGAAACATAGTAAAGAGCTACTAAAATAACAAGAAATAAAAACCCAGCAGAGAATATTATTTTTTAAAGGATTCCTTAAGGTTTTTGAAATATTTTTGAAACATTTCTTGAAGAAGGACTGATTTCTTAAGGAGAAGAAGAGGTTTAAGAATACATGTGGAAGGAAACCACAGTCAATCTTGGCAGAGTGTGTGGAAATTTTTGTGACTAGAAACCCTCTAACTACACAGAGGATTAAAGTTCAGGGACGTATAGAGCAGAATTAGCTTCAAGTCTTTTCTTAATAGACCACCCCTTATTGCTTCATTTTCCTCAGCTGGCAATAACTGTTTTCAATACTTCACTCAATGACACTGGTATGAGAAAGAATAAAAGGTTTCCTTTTACTCACAGTTCTTCATAGATCAAAAACATCGTATTGTAGAAAATATTGTCTGGTTACATGAGCAGAGCTTAACAGAGTGGTAATTGCATGGCTTATTATATGCCAGACTATTACAACAGACTACATAGCTGACAGAACACTCCATTGCTAACTGTCCAGAGACTTATAGGTAAAAACAATTTTTTTAAAAAAAGCCCTAATAAAAAAAGACAAAAACATAGTAGCCCCTTAGAGACTGTTAGATTTTAATGTGAGCATTTGTGGATAATGCCTGACTTGAAAAAAGTGGCCTTTCTTCAAAATTCCCAGGCAGAGAGGGAACAATAAACTGCTGCTGGATAGACTGACATTAACCCCAATCCATGACGATCCCTCCCATCTAAAATCTCTTAAAGGCAGCATACGAAGGTTGCTGTAGTCCAACAGTAAGATCCATGCTTATTAGGCACTAAGTGATGCCAACCAGCACAAAGCAGAAAGAATAAATTCTCCACCTGCATGAGCCCTTAATTGTAAAAGGTTAATAGTATGGATGACTGTTAGTAAGTCTGTCTGCAACTATTGCTTCTCAAATTCTATTGCCTTCTACAAAGTCGACTGAGACCTCAACAGGGGGGACCTTATCACCATTAATACTGCTTCCTGAATCTTTCTGCAGTGTGATTAGATAACAAAAGTGAGGATAAATTTGAGTCCCAAATTAAACTTTTTAAGAAATAAGTTAAAATTCTGATGTTCTAGGAATTGATGCATAATTTATATTTAAAGAAAATTTAAATGGAGCCACTCTTCCATTATACCCCCAAAGCCCCAAACTCAGTTAATGAAACAACTTTCCTCCCTCCACCTTGGCTGCGGGGGTAAACCACAACTGTCCATTCTAATGGTTTCACCACCTTCCCCTCACTTCTGGGCAAGGCGGGCCTGGGGAGAAATCCCCCTCCTGTCTTAAGATTCGGGAATTCTCTTAACAAATCACAGACCTTACTAGCCGCTTTATCACTCCCATCTGTCTGCACTGCGCTGTCATTCGTGTTTGCCTCTTTGTCAGTTTCCACTCTAAATTCCCGCGCATCACTCCACTCTTTTATAACCTCCTCCGACACTATCAGATCTTGCTCCTCCCCTTTGTTTCCTTCCTTGTCTTCCGCTAAACATACAGGTACCTCTACCATCTTTCCCTCCTTTACCTCCTCCTCTTCTATTTTTATGAGTTCCCCCTCTACGCATCCGCACGTCTCTTCTTGTCTATCCTTTGCTGAGGATGGCACACTAGCCTCCTGTCCTTCACACGCCCCCCTGACGAGTGGGTCGTCCTCTCTTCTGCTTCTGCGCCCCTGTCTCCCTGTTGGGAAAAATAATCTGTGTTAGCGTGGGTACTGCCCTTCTTGTACTGCACCTTGAACGTGAATGCTTGGAGACTTAAGTACGAATGTGTCAGCCTAGGGTTAGTGTCCTTCATCCAATTTATCCATTGCAATGGGGCGTGGTCTGTGACCAACGTGAAAGCAGCCCCTAGTAGGTAGTATCTAAGTGCCTGTATTGCCCACTTAGCTGCTAGAGCCTCCTTTTCAATTGTAGCATACTTCTGTTCTCATGTACTCAACTTCTTACTAAGATATATTACTGGATACGCCACTTCCCCCTATATCTGTGACAACACTGCCCCTATTTCTCTGTCAGAAGCGTCTGTTTGTACTACAAAAGGTAAAATCGGGAGCATATCTACTTGGAAGTTCTGCCAATATTTCCTTCACGAAAGCTTGGTGCTCCTGTCTTCCCCAGATTACCTTATTCGATTTCCTCTTTACAGTTAGATCCGTAAGGGGAGCTGCTATTTCTGCAAAGTTAGGGACAAACTGGCAATAATATCCTGCCAATCCCAGAAACTGTTGTATCTCCTTCTTAGTTCAAGGTACTGCTCAGGCAACTTTATCAACTTTATCAGACACCAGTTGGATTTTTCCTTGCTCTACCTGCAACTCCAAAAACTTTACTCCCTTCTGAGCTATCTTACATTTTATGGGGTTCACTCTTAACCCTGCTCTTCCTAGTTTGGTCAGTACCCTGCGGAGGTGAGTTAGATGCCCCTCCCAACTGTTGCTGTAAATCTAGATGTCATCTAGGTAGGCCCCTGAGAATTCCCTCACTGGTTCCAACACCTTGTCCATCAATCTCTGGAAGGTGGCCACAACGCCATGCAACCCAAATGGCATTCGGGAGAAATGAAACAGCCCTTTGGGGGTGACAAAGCTGTCTTCTTGTCCTCCTTCCTCAGGGGCATCTGCCAATAGCCCTTTGTGAGATCCAGTAACTTGAAATACTCGGCCTTTCCTAGCCTCTCTAGCAAGTCCTCTATCTTAGGCATAGGATATGCGTCAAACTTAGATATCTCATTCAACTTTCTAAAGTCTATACACAATTGTACATTACCATCTGCCTTTGGCACTACTATGGGATAACTTAGCCAAGGGCTATGTGACGGTTCTATCACTCCTAACTCTAACATTTCATCAATTTCTTTGTTTATCATCTCCTTTAAATGATGAGGCCAATTCCTTCCCCCTGATCGCACCATTACATGGTGTAACGTGTTAATTGTATGCTCTATCAGGGTTGTGTACGCTGGTACTCCTGAAAACATATGTTGGAACTCCTGTTCAATCTCTTTCAACTGTTGTTGTTTCTCATCTAAGTCCTCATTAATAGTAATTCTTAGGTCCTTTTGCAGGCAACTGTTGGCTTCAGGGCCGAAACTTTCCTCTCCCACTTCTCCCTGTAAGGCTTCCCGTTCCTTCCATTCCTTTAAGAGGTTCACATGGAAAAACCCCTTTTTCTTTTTCTTGTCTGGCATCAATATTTCATAATCTACTGGACCTATTCTCTGAAGAACTTCATATGGGCCCTGCCATTTGGCAAACAACTTGGCATTTTCAGCTGGCATCAACAGTAACACCTTCTGCCCAGGTTCAAATTGTCTAGGTTTGACCTTTGTGTCATATCTTCTCTTCTATCCTTGTTGCACCTTCAGTAAATTTTCCGTCACTATTTCTGTTGCCTTTCGTAGGTGTTCACACATCTCTATTAACTGTTGCACCACTATCTGGGCTTCGTCCTTCCCACTTTCCCACTTGACTTTTACTAGGTCCAAGATTCCTCTGTGATTCCACCCATACATCATTTCAAACGGAGAGAAACCAGTGGAAGCTTGTGGTATCTCCCAAATTGCAAACACCAGAGGGGCTATCAATAGATGCCACCTTCGAGGTTTCTCCATCACTAACTTCCTTAGCATACCCTTTTAATGTCTTATTAAACCTTTATACTAGCTCATTTGTCTGAGGGTGATAAACAGCTGTATGAACCGGCTTCACTTCTAGCAAACACCACATCTTTTTAAAGGTCTGACTCACAAAATTTGTGCCTTGATTGGTTAGAACTTCTTTGGGAAAACCCAGCCAGGAAAACACCTGCATCAATTCCCTCGCTAACACTTTGGCCATGGTAGACCTCAATGGTATAGCTTCTGGATACCGGGTGGCATAATCTACTATAACTAAGATGTGAGTATGCCCCCCAGCTGACCGTAACAATGGTCCCATGATATCTATACCTACTCTCTGAAAAGGCTGATCCACCAGGGGCATGGGAATAAGATCCGCCCCAGACCTGGGTTTGGCTTGAGTTTTTTGACACTTGGGGCATGTCAGACAGTAATCTGTGATATCTTTATCCATCCCTGGCCACCAGAACCTTTGCTTTATTTGTGGTCCCATTTCCCCATCTGACAAGTGTCCAGGCATTGGTATATCATGTGTCAGCCTTAAAACCTTCTTCCTCCATTTCTGTGGCACTGCCAGCTGTCATCCCCCTTCTTCATTTACCCAGTACAGCAACCCCTCACATATTTCCAACCCCTTCTTCCCTCTTACTATAGTTCCCACCTCCTGAGTCCATTGAAGATATTCTTGCAGGGTGGGGTTGTCCTGCTGCCACATTTGTGTCTGTTTGCATGACGTCTCCTGTAAAAATCGCTCTCATCCTCAGTCTCTGTACAGTCCCCTTGCAAACCATCTTTAGAGGCGAGTACTGAGCGGGTCCCCACCCAGTCCCGACCTAATAACATCTCCCAAGACAACCCTGGAACCACCCCCACCTTCATCCATTGTGATTCTTCTACTTTCACTTCTGCCCACGTTGTTTGGTAAGTCTTAACGTCTCCATTTATGCATTTTACCACTAGTCCTTCCCCCATCTTTTCCTCTTTCAAGTCTCGTACCAAAGTCTTGCCACGCCCCGTGTCTATCAATGCCCTCTTCCTTTCTCCATTCACCCATGCTTCTACCAACCTCCCAACCTGCTTGCTCTGGCCCAGATTTCTCTACTGTCTTTTGTTGCTATCCTACCCAGGAACAATCAGCCCCTGGGCAGTCTTGTCTCACATGTCCAGGTAGGCTGCAATCAAAACACACAGGGCATCCATCCTTGCCCATTTTCAGACCAGTGCCCAGCTCGAACAAGCGGTGATCAAAGGTGATGGGTCGCACTGGCTTTGAGCCCATTGGTTTGAAGGAGCACCCACGATTCTTCGCTGCGCCATTCATCTCGGGTGTGCATCACAAACCAACTCCTGGGCTTGGCACTGCCGTCTTCTCGCGTGCTCTCCCACACTCACCCCATGGGGTGGAGTTTTCCTTACCGACGTCGTCTGCCATACAATAATCTTCCACTAGGCGGAGCACCTCTTCCAACGTCTTTGGGTTATTCTTCTGTACCCAACTTTCACATTCGTACTTAAAGTATTGACTAGCTGTTCCATAATGATTACCTCCAGTAATTGTTCTTTGGTCCTTTCTTCTGGTTTCAGCCACTGCACCAGGTTGGCTCTCATTCTCTGGGCGATCGTCCATGGATGTACTCCTGCCTTCATCTGCAGTTCTCTAAACCTTTTCCTATACGCCTCTTCCATCAAATTCAAAGTCCGCAAGTTCATAGATTCACGGGCTTATATTAGGAGCATCCTGAAAAATCATACTAGGGCTTATTTTCAGGTTATGTCTTATTTTTGGGGAAACGGTATAATTTCCACTAGTTCCAGTGCTCAAGCAGTAAGTGTTGCTGCTTATGTAGCTGAAACTGCGTAACAGGAAAATACTGGGTAGCTCAGTGGTTTAGGCATCTGCCTGCAGAGCCAGAGGTTGGGAGTTCAACTCCCCACCGTGCCTCCTTGACAAGGGCTGGACTTGATGATCCATAGGGTTCCTTCCAGCTCTGCAGTTCTAAGATTGTGATTATGATGATTAATACCAGCAGGTTTAAGGGAAACAACACAGTGCTGTTGTTATTTTTCATCAAGTCATGTTTGACTTATGTTTCTTTATGAATTAATGATGATCAAATAGATGCATCATTTAACAATCCTGCTCTGATTGTGCAAATTAAAGGCTATACTTTAACATTAAAATTAATCAGTCCATGTGTCCAATGTCTAGTAGTCTCAATTCAATCACTGGAGCATCCACAAAGGGTTTAGGCCTCATTTGATCTGTTGTTGTGAGCTATGGCAACCCATAGAATCATAAAATAATTGAGTTGGAAGGGGCCTATAAAGCCATGAAGTCCACATTAGGCATCCTTCAGTCTTGAGAGACTATGGTAACGTGCTCTGTATGGAGGACTTGGAACAGTGTCTAGTGTGGCTGAGAAGGCCAATTCGAGAGTGACAAGCCCTTCCACACTGAAGACAAATACAGTGTGTCCCCTGTCCAGCTTCCTGATTTTGCTGGTTTCAGGACTGCCTCTTTGCCTCGGCCTGCTGGACAGGGGTCTCTTCAAATTGGGAGAGGCCATGCTGCACCGCCTGCCTCCAGGATGAACACTCAGATGTCAAGTTTTCCCATCTGTTGAGGTCCATTCCTAAGGTCTTCAGATCCCGCTTGCAGATATCCTTGTATCACAGCTGTGGTCTCCCTCTGGGGTGATTTCCCTGCACTAATTCTCCATATAGGAGACTTTTTGGAATCCAACCGTCAGCCATTCTCACGACATACCCAAGCCAACGTAGACATCACTGTTTCAGTAATGTGTATATTGTAAAATCTCCAGCTCATTCTAGGACTACTGTATTTGGAACTTTGTCCTGTCAGGTGATACCAAAAATGTGTCGGAAACAACACATATGGAAGCTGTTCAGCTTCCTCTCCTGCCGTGCACAAAGGGTCCAGGACTCACTGCAGTACAGGAGTGTGCTCAGGACAAAAGCTCTATAGACCTGAATCTTGGTATATTCCGTCAGCTTCTTATTAAGCCATACTCGCTTTGTGAGTCTGGAGAACATGGTAGTTGCTTTGCTGATGCGTTTATCCAGCTTGACATCTAGGGAGAGCCAAGGTACACAATTCATGTGTGGAGATGGTAATAGAGGGACGTGAGCCACGCCTTAACCCATGATTTGTGTTTTCTTCATGCTGATTATTAATCCAAAGTCTTAGCAGGCCTTGCTAAAACGATTCATGAGTTGTTGGAGGTCTTCAGCAGAGTGGGCAACAATGGCTGCATCATTTGCGAAGAGGAGGTCCCGTATGCATTTCAGTTGGACTTTGGTCTTTGCTCTCAATCTAGAGAGATTAAAGAGCTTTCAGTCTGATCTAGTCCGGAGATAGACACCTTCTGTTGCAGTTCCAAAGGCATGGTTCAGCATGACAGCAAAAAAGATCCCAAAAAGTGTTGGTGCGAGGACACAGCCCTGTTTCACTCTGCTTTGGATGTCAAAGGGGTCTGATGTTGAGCCATCAAAAACTACAGTGCCCTTTATTTCCTCATGAAAGGACCTGATGATGTTAAAGAGTCAAGGTGGACATCCAATCTTAAAAAGGCTGTCTCTGCTAACCAAACCAAAAGCGTTTGTGAGATCTATGAAGGTCACAAAGAGTGGCTGTCGTTGTTCCCTACATTTCTCCTGCAACTGTCTGAGGGAGAATACCATGTCAGTGGTGGATCTATTAGCTCGAAATCCACACTGTGATTCTAGATAGACTCTGTCTGCAAGAACCTGGAGTCTCTTCAGCACAACACGGGCAAGCAGCTTCCCTACAACACTGAGAAGAGAGATGCCACGGTAGTTATTGTCGTCGCTTCTGTCTCCTTTCTTCTTATACAATGTGACGATGTTTGCATCCTTCATGTCCTGTGGTACTCCACCTTTCCTCCAGCAAAGAAAAAAGATTTCATACAGTTCGGTGGTGATGATCTCTTTACAGCACTTCAGCACTTGAACAGTGAGGGAATCCAAGGCTGCCTTTATTTCTGCTAAAGTTGGTTCGCTGTCCAACTCTTCCAAGACAGGCAGGCACTTGATGTTATTTAGTGCCTCTTTGGTTACTACATTCTCTCTGGAATATAATTCAGAGTAGTGCTTCATCCAGTGTTCCATCTGCTGTGCTCAGTCCTGGATGATCATGCTTGTAGCAGACTTCAGGGGAGCAATTTTCTTCTGTATTGGACCTAAAACCTGCTTGATATCGTCATACATTCCTTCAGTGTTACCTGTGTCCTCTGCTATCTGTATCTGAGAGCAGAGCTGAAGCCAATAATTTTTGGAATATCTCCTGGCAGCCTGCAAGAGCCTGCAAGTTGTACTCACTAGGACAGGCTTTGTATGCTGCCAGAGCTCTCTTCTTATCCTCAATGGCTGGCATCAACTCCTCTGAATTGGCTTCAGACCAGTCGGCCGTCTTTTTGGTCTTCTTGCCAAATGTGGACAAAGTAGTGTTATACACAGCATTCTTGAAATGTTCCCATTGTTCAGGTGCATTTGTAGCAGCCAAGCCTGGAAGGGTTTCCTCAAGTGCCTGGGCAAATTCCCCCACTTTTCTTTTATCATGATTCTTGCTGGTGTCAATATGTGGTCTTCCTCCTTTTTTGTGTGATACAATCTATTTGTTCGCAGTTTTACTCTGCTACACAACAGGGAGTGATCAGCATCTCAATCAGCACTCTGATAACTGTCTGTGATCGTAATACTGTACTAGGAAGGCTAGAATGTCTAGTGAGAATCAAATTGAGCTGATGCCAATGCTTCGATCTTCGATGTCTCCAGGAAACTGTGTTGAAGCTTCGTATTAAACAACGTGTTGCTGACACAAAGACCATAATAACAGCAAAACCCCAGCAAGTGTAGGCCATTTTCATTCATCTTCCTAGTGCCAAAATGGCCTAGACAAGTGGGCCAAGAATTGTGATCAGCACCAACTCTAGCATTAAAGTCTCTGAGAATGAACAGCGGCTCTATCTCAGGGACTTTTTTGATAGTAGCCGCCAAATCGTCATATAGAATTTGTCTTTGACTTCTGTTGTGGATGACAGTGTTGGTGCATATGCACTAATAAGGGTGACCGGTCCCCCTGATGAGTAGAGCTGCAGAGACAGGATTCTTTCACTCCCCACAGTAGGTGAAACAATGGATCTCAACAGAGTATTTCTGACCACAGAGACAACACTATGTTCCCTGATCTCATTCAGTGGTTTTCCCTGCCAGAAGAATAAGAATTTTTTTTTTTTGACAGATCCCATGTCGGCAATCTCGTCTCTTGCAGGGCAACAATGTCCATCTGCAGCCTACTCAGTTCCATGTCAATGATAGCTGTCTTGCACATGTCATCTATTTCCTGCAGGTCGTCAGAAAAGCCAGGGGTCATTGTCCAAACATTCCAGGTGCCCAACTTTAGGGCAGAAGATTTCTTATGATTGTTGCATGGTGCAGGGTTATCGATCTGCTTGTTGGCTTTCACCCTAAACCCCACGCACCCTTTAAGGTTAACAGACCAGGGCGAGGTAGCGCCTTATTGGCTGGGGACTGCCCAGCTTAAGACGGGCTGCTGTTACCTAGTGAGGTGCAATGACCTCTCCCACCATTGGAGGTAGCCCCTGGTGTCATGATCTACGCCAATTGAGCAAAGACTTATAACCGGTAACTGCTACTTCCGTGTTATTTCAACTCTATATGTGAAGCTGGAGTCTCCTCTCCAGAGCACAAAGCCTGGGTAAAATAATATGAAGGATAGGTTGTTACCCAAGCAGCAAATCCCCCCTCTACACATTGCTGAAATAGTCCAGTGGAAGGGCAAGAGCCAATACAACTGGTTCCAATCATGTCACAGGAGTTGCCAGAACGACACGCACTGCCTCTGGGATTCCGGCTCTGAATTTTGTCTCAAGGTTAACTCCTGAAACCTTTTCCATCAGCATTGGGTCCTAAGTTCTGCTAATGCAGGAATCCAAATCAATATATATATGACAGATGGTTGTCCAGTTTTCTTTTGAATGTTTCCACCATAGGAGGAAGGAGAGGAAACGGCACTACAACTTTAGCTTAATGCTCTCCTGGTAAATGTAAAAATGGCGAGAAAGACAGTAAGTACTAAACAACCCAAATAAAGAATATATACTTTATTAAATACATACACAAAATACTTTGGGCTGTAATAAGTAAATATTTTAGACTATTCAGTAATTCCTTTAAAGTCATATAGAAGCACTCATACACATAAACAAGCTCACATACAGAAACCCACAAATACTACCTAGAAATAGCCTAAAAGTAAGTTTTCTAATCACCTGAGACTCTCATTTTTTAAAAAAATAATATAACAAACTTTAGTAAATCTGTACAAAAAGCTACCAAGGGTTTACTCATCTATTTAATATAATTCATTAATACCTATCCTATATCCTATTTGAAAATACTTATTTCCATAACTCGAGTGATCAGCACAGCTGTATATGGTATTGTGTGTGTGTGTGTATGTGTGTGTGTGAGAGAGATTTTAAACACACACACACACACACACACACAGAGATATCTATGTCTAGATCTGTATCTACCAAGGATGTTGGTAAGTCTTGGGACATGAGTTCCATGTCCAAGTGTGAGTCTTGGGGTTCAAGTCCCAAGTCCCAAATCTAAGTGTGAGTCTTTGGTACCAAGTCCTGGTCCCCAAGCCTTGAGTCCGAGTCTTGAGTCACTTGAGTCACTCCAAGGCTTGGACATTTGGGATTGGGAACCAAAGACGTGAGCTGTCCAGCACCACCACAAGCCACGGTCACCCGCTGACACCACTAGCCTTACCAGCCACTGCTGCCACTGCCAGCTCCATCACCTTCAGAGACAGCGGGCCAACTTCTGTTCCCAGAGCCAGCCTGCTGCCTCTGCCCACACATGTGCTGGCCAGCTTATAGGCCGGTGCATGCCCAGGGACCGTGGACTGATTCCAGGAACAGAAGTATTCTGTAGCCAAAGCAGATCAAAATAAGTCCTCATATATGGTCTGCCAGGTGAAGACTTCGCTCAAACTGAGATTAGTTTGAAGGTTTAGTGCAGACACAAGCAGTGTCAAACAAATATGGGTCAGGTCTCCCCTTAGAACCTTCAGAGGCTTCTTAATCCCATTCCCTCTGCCGGAATGAAGTACAAGGACCTGCACAGAGCATCTAGACATTCCTGTAGGCAGGCCTGCCCTGAGATCTGTGCCTCTCTTTCTTGAACCCCTTTTCAGAGTTGTTGCTTTGTTTGGGAAAATTTCAGGTCCAGGCCTCTTGAGTGAAACCTCTGTCCCATGGAGGATCATGGAACAGGCCTTAGGCTTGGCGATCCTCAACACCATTGGCTTCCATAGGAAGTATGGTTCTAACCAAAGTTGCTGGATTGTTCCTTGTGGCTGTGGAGCTGTAAAATTCTTCCCCCCTCCTGACAATTTATCCCCTTTTATTCCCACATCCACTTCCATGTGTTTTACCTGATCTAACCTATCCAAAGACTTGATAGAGTTCTCAGCTATGCATCTGTAGCTTCACAGTTGGCTTCTCTGTAACCCTTGTAGAAAAATAAATAAGAGAGCTATTTGAACACCCAAATAGCACAGTGTCCTACCTGCCTTCGCGAATAAATTGATTGGGGAAGTATTTTTCCCAGAAAAGAGCACCTCCACCTTCCCAAACCGACGAAGCGTCTGTTAAGGAGTAGGCAATGGAATGGTGATGATGCAACAGTGTTAATGACTGTCCCTATGGCAACTTATAGGTTGGTGGGGCAAGGAACATAAATGCCATAGAATGTGATGATGTAAGATGATGTAATACACTGATGACACCCAGCTCTACATCTCCTTTTCACCAACTGCAGGTGATGCCGTCCTGTCCCTTCAGCGCTGCCTGGGGACCGTACTGCAATGGTGTGAGTGGGTTCTCTATTACCTTGAGGAGTAATTCTTCCCGGGGAGACAAAAGAGGAGTCAGAATTGAAAATTAAAGTATTTTTATTAACAATTGGGTTCACTATTGGGTTCACTTCTTCTTCTTGGTTACAAACAACAGAACTTTGAACTGATAACTGGGGAGGAGAACTCTCCCAAAACCATAACATGGATTTTTCTTCATTCAAATCTTTTAATAGTAAATTCTTGCTTTTTCCTCCTCCTCCGTTGGTTGCCTCATGAAGTTGTTTCGTACTGCACACAGGGTCCCGCAACAAGGGTGGCGGGCCCAATCTCCCTCTCTCTGGACTCTTTCCTCTAATTCTGGTGGGATATGATGTACCAGACGTGCTGGACCTTGTTTCATCGGGTACACCAGCACCTTCCATTCCTCCGGACTCAAACCAGGGATGATGGGTCTTATCTTACTGCTAGCTCGGTTTTCTTCCTCTTCACTCGTTAGATTCACTGAGGGTCTTTTAACTGGAACTGAAAAGACTTGGACATCTCTCTCTGTTTTCCCGGATTCGCTCTCTCTAAAGACAGACACTTTCTCCGTCTCTTTAGAAACGCTTCCTTCTTCAGTTGTTAAGAATACATCTATCTTCTCTCTCTCTTTTAACACCTCAGGTCTTTCTACTGGTTTCTTCTCCCTTTCACCATGAACCGGTCTCCTGTCTCCTCCCTCTGGTCTATCTAACGGTCTCAACTGCTTTTCTTTCGCGCGCGCTCCTTCCTCTCGAGCTCTTTCTACTTTCGTCTCGCGACTTTCCTCTACCTCTTCTGCTTGTCTTTTTGCCTCGGGTTTCTTTGGTTTTTCTGATTCTACCTCAATTACCTGAGGGGACGGCTCACTCTTAGTGGTCTCTCTATTCTCCTCCTCACAAATGGATTGCAGGAAAATGGGCTGAGGTTGAACCCGGACAAGATGGAGGTTCTGAGGGTGGGTGCCCCCGTGGGTGGCAGCTTGGGTGACTCTCGTTTGGGGGGGTGACCTTGGCCACTAAGAGTGGGGTTTGCAGCTTGGGGATCCATCTGGACCCGGCGCTCACCATGGAAACGCAGGTGGCATCGGTAGTCTGCACTGCCTTCTTCCACCTTTGGCGGATTGCCCAGCTGCAGCCCTACCTCGATACGGGGGTGCTCACTACCTTGGTGCATGCTCTCGTAATCTCAAGATTAGACCACTGTAACGCGCTCTACGTGGGGCTGTCTTTGAGGTTGATGCGGAAACTTCAGGTGGTGCAGAATGCGGCAGCCAGACTCCTTAATGGAGTGAGAAAATACCAGCATATTTCTCCTACTCTAGCCGCACTGCATTGGCTGCCCATTCGCTTCAACTTCAAAGTTTTAATGCTTACTTATAAGGCCCTAAACGGTTTAGGACCTCGATATTTGGCTGAACGCCTACTCCCACCAAGTTCTACCCGGATCACCTGTGCGGGTCAGGAGGTGAGGCTGAGGAGCCTGACGTCGAGAGAGGCCTGGAAGGAAAAAACACGAAATCAGGCCTTCTCAGTGGTGGCTCCTTGCCTCTGGAACAACCTCCCTCCGGAGATTCACGTGGCCTCTATGCTGGGTATCTTTAAAAGCCAATTAAAAACATGGATGTTTATTCAGGCCTTCCCTCCAGTCAATACAGTGGTGCCTCGCTTAACGATGTTAATTGGTTAAAAAAAAACATCGCTATGGGAAAACATCGTTAAGCGAAACACCATTTCCCATAGGAATGCATTGAAAACCGGTTAATCCGTTCCAATGGGAACGGATTATCGTCCTTAAGCAAAAATCCCCTGTAGCAACCCCCAGACCTACTGGAGTATCCCACCCTGTAGTTATGCTGCCACCAACCATTCGCTCTCCCAAGTCACCCAGACCAGGAATGGATTTTAATACACAAGAGAACAAGGTTTATTGAAAAAACAAACAGGGTAAATAAAAGGATCAGGTAAATAGGATACTGGAACTTGGGATAGTCCCAATCATACACATACAACAGATTGGTTCCCACGGAACACTTTAAGGTAACGCACAGACCCTGAACTTATCCGTTCTGGCTACCTAGATAGAAACCTGAACCTATCAGGTATGTACTATCTGACGAACAGTTGTACCCAGTCTGACCCACAGACTCCAACTCCACTTCTCCACGTCAGCTCTCTTACGAAGGACTTCCCCCAAATATATACAGTACAGCTCCTCCCCCCTGATGTCCCGCCTTCCACTCCCCATAGGATGGAACTTTCCCTCCAAACCCATGACAGACAGGTACCATCAGTGCGGTATGTGACATCCCCATAGGAAACATCGCTAAGTGAAACAATGTTTCCCCCATCGGAAAGCTATTGAAATACATTGAAGCCGACTCAATGCATTTCAGTGGCTTTCAGATGTCCGTTTTTGCTCATTTTTAAGTTTCTTAAAATGTTTGAAACCTGTTTTAAATGCTTGGAATCGGTAGTGCACCTTGTGAAACCTATGCACACTTAGTTTGGCTTTGTTCTGAGTCTTCGTTAATTTTTGGTGATTTTTTGTTTTCCCCATTTAAATCCATTGAATGGACAGTCCAATGCTTTTCAATTATTCCAAGCATTTAAAACAGGTTTCAAACATTTTAAGACACTTTTAAATGAGCAAAAACGGACATCGTTAAGTGAAATTCCCCCATAGAGAACATCGTTAAACGATGCAGAAAATTCCTCAAAGAAACCCATCGCAAAACGAAGCAATCGCTAAGCGAGGCACCACTGTACTTGATTCCTTCTTCTCACTTTTTCTTTATTTATTTTTACTCTATTTTCTTGGTTTTTTTTTATTCTTATTTGAAGATTTATGTAACTATGTGTTATTTTATTAATTGTTTTTGTTATATTGGAAGCCGCTCAGAGTGGTCGCATAGACCAGATGGGTGGGATACAAATCAATCAAACAAACAAACAAACAAATAAATAAATAGCCCAAGATAACCCAGAGCAACCATGAAGAGCTAAGGAAGGGAGGAAAGACATGGATCTGTTAATCTTTCTGACGGACAAGCCATCTTCAAAAGAACTCTATACCTTTTAGTCTATTTATTGAGCTGTCCTTCCATTCATCTACCCATTACCTTTGCCTTGACTTTTGGCATGAAAGACCTAGTCTGTTTTTCAAATATAGCTGGTTTGAATTCCTGATTGGCATTTCTTTTCAATGCGAGACCAACACAACATGCTTTCTACTTTCCTAAGGAATGTGAAAGTGAAAGTGAGAGAAAGCACCAATTTCTGCAACATCAAGTTTCTCTTAGTCTGATTTCCCCAAGTCTTTATATCTTTTGATCACTGGAATTGCTCTGCAGCCAGATAAGTTAACCAGTGGGCTTTTCAACCACTATCATCAGGAAAGGAACCTGGGTATGGTGAAAGAGAGACAAAGTTGTGTGGTGATGTGGATTTTAAGAAAGTTTAGAGAATGTACAACTTTCTCACCTGCCAGGATGAGAGGAAAAATCTTAAGTGGGGCCAGTGTTTGATCCCTTGCCTGACCTCCAGTACAGCCACCTGTATCTCGCTGTCCCTAAGCAAGAAACCTGCAGCCTCTGAAAAGGAGAGCTGCAGGGGCTAGAGAGTGACTGCTAATGAAAAAACATTTAATTGTCTTGTCTGTTTTTCTCAGTTTTCTGCAAAGTTGCAGAAAGAGCAATGGGAGAGTGGTGGAGAATGAAGGCAGAAATGAAGACAGAAAGTACAGGGGTTAAGGACAAAGGACCGCTGGCATTTTCCACACAAGACTTCCAGGACACCACAAAAACTCTTGTTAACTTCTCAGCAGTAAACCTCTGAGAGGTGGAGGGCAGGAGCATACCCACGGACCTGTTCCCTCTATGTCAACATCCCTGCTGGCCCTAGAGATGGCATATTCAACCTTAGTGAGAAAGGCAGTCTACATAAGTGTTGTCATCTGATGACAAGCCCCTTTCCTTCTCCTGAATGTAGCCTGCACAACCAGCCAAGAAGGATGTGGAATTACCATTTGAGGTACATCAGCTCCATCTCTCCCAATGTTCAAGAAATTACTCAAAGACGGAGTTATGTAAGGCAGCCTTTAAGGACATCTGACTCTCAGATTATGTAAATGTTAATGTTTGAACCTCAGGCTTTTGTAAACCACAACACTTGAGTTGGCTATATCTTCATTCTGATTGTCATTACTGTACGTTTTATGGGAACAAAGTGGGTGGGGTTTTGCTTGTTTGTACCCCAACCAGAGTGGTGTGAACTCACTAACTGGGCAGTTGAATGAATGAATGAATGAATGAATGAATGAATGAATGAATGAATGAATGAATGAATGAATGAATGAATGAATGAATGAATGAATGAATGAATGGAGATACAAACTGATATTTTATTTTTATGCACTAGCAGTGTACCTGCGTGGACTTTTTATATCTGTTGTAACCTAAGCAATTGCAGTAAATAAAGCAACTGTTTCTTCCTTGTTTTAAGAGGTCTCTGTGGCAACCCCAGACCTACTGGAGTATCCCACCCTGTAGTTATGCTGCCACCAACCATTCCCTATAAGGAGTCACACAGACCAGGAATGGATTTTAATAAACAAAAGAACAAGGTTTATTGAAACAACCAACAGGGTAAATAAAAGGATCAGGTAAATAGGATTCTGGGACTTGGTATAGTCCCAATCATACACATTCAACAGATTGGTTCCCACGGAACACTTTAAGGTAACGCACAGACCCTGAACCTATCAGTTCTGGCTACCTAGATAGAAACCTGAACCTATCAGGTATGTACTATCTGACGAACAGTTGTACCCAGTCTGACCCACAGTCTGACCCACAGACTCCAATTCCACTTCTCCACACCAGCTCTCCTACGACGGACTTCCCCCAAATATATATACAGTACAGCTCCTCCCCCCTGATGTCCCGCCTTCCACTCCCCATAGGATGGAACTTTCCCTCCAAACCCATGACAGACAGGTACCATCAGTGCTGTATGTGACACCTCCCCTCTTTATAAGTTGTTTTGCGGGGGAAAAGCTAAAGTGCTTTTCTCCAAAAAACAACCAGGATCAAAACACTTAAACAGTTATACATTATAATACAATTCCATAACCCATACTTACTCACTCTAGGTCAAACATATCACTTATGCATTTAAACATTAATATTTGCAATACATTAAGTTACCATTATTAATACAAACCAAGCCTGTTCACTAAACAGGTACATTTAACTTTTGGTCACCAAAATATACACAGTTCATGGTTTCTTCGCCGTCTTCACTCGTCGGGTCTTCTTGACAAGGCGTCAGCAACACAGTTCATTGACCCTCTGACCACCTTCACTTCAAAGTCAAAATCTTGCAGGTTTAAAGCCCACCTCATAAGTTTACTATTATGGGTTTTCATCGTCTTTAACCACTGCAGTGGTGAGTGGTCAGTGCACAGAACAAAATGTCTTCCCCAGATGTAAGGTTTGGCCTTCTGAATCGCGTATACTATGGCCAGGCACTCCTTTTCCACGGTTGCCAAATGTCTCTCACCTTTCTGGAGTTTCCTACTCAGGTAGGACACTGGATGCTGGTCACCATTTTCATCCTCCTGGCAAAGAACTGCTCCTACCCCGCTGTTAGACGCATCGGTGTAGATGATGAACTCCCGGTCGAAGTCGGGAGCACGCAGCACTGGATAATGGATGAGCGCCTCCTTCAACCTCTGGAACGCCTCCTCACAGTCGCTGGTCCACGGGATGCGGTCATCAGTCTTCTTCCGTGTCAGATCGGTTAGCGGAGTCGCCATCTTGTTAAACCTCGGGATGAACTTTCTGTAGTAGCCCACCAACCCAAGAAATGATTTGACTTTTTTCTTGGTATTGGGTCTGGGCCAATCACGAACGGCTTCTATCTTGGCCTCTAGGGGTTTGATCACTCCTCCCCCTACTATGTGACCCAAGTATTTTATTTCTGGGCTACCCAGCTGACACTTGCTTGCCTTTACTGTTAGCCCTGCTGCACTTAACCTCTGCAGCACTATCTCCAGGTGTTTCAGGTGATCTTCCCAGGTATTGCTGAAGATCCCTATATCGTCAATGTAGGCCACAGTAAAGTCATTGAGCCCTGCTAAGGTCTGGTCCATCAGCCTTTGGAATGTGGCTGGTGCATTTCTGAGACCAAAACTAAGGACTCTAAACTCATATAGACCGAAAGGGCTGCAAAATGCGGTCTTTTCCTGATCCCTGGGATCAATCCTTAATTGCCAGTAACCCTTTACTAGGTCCAACGATGAAATGAACCGACAACCCCCTATGGTTTCAATCAGATTGTCTAGCCTGGGCATTGGGTAGGCATCAGGAGTGGTTACGCGGTTTAATTTCCGGTAATCTACACAAAATCTAATGCTCCCATCAGGCTTGTCCACCAGGACTATCGGAGAGGACCAAGGACTAGAAGAGGGGACGATTATGTTCTCCCTAAGCATCTCGTCCAGCTCCTTCCGCACCTTGTCCCTATAGGGTCCCGTCACTCGGTATGGGGATACTGCTTGCGGGGGTGCATCCCCTGTGTGGATCTGATGCATCACTCCCTTCACTATCCCCGGCTTATTTGAAAAAACCTTATGGTATTTAGTGAGCAGCACTTTTAGTTCTTGCTGCTGGTCTTGGGTGAGAGCAGGACTGATCTTCACTTCATCTGGGTTGTATTTTACTTCCCCTCTACCCTCCCAGAAGGGCAATTCAGCTTCCTCACTCTCAGCTGCTTTTATGGCAAATAAAACCCTCTGTTCCCCTCTGTAGTACGGTTTCAGGGCATTCACATGTACCACCTTCCGTGCTTGGTGTTCCTCCTGTTCTATAAGGTAGTTCAGGTCCGACATCTTGGAAATGACCCTGTATGGTCCTGCCCATTTGAGCTGCAGTTTGTTCTCTTTGCAGGGCCTAAGCCAAAGCACTTCCTCCCCTGGGTTAAAGTGCCTCTCCCTGGCTTTCTGGTCATACCAGGTTTTCTGTCTGACCTTCTGAGCTTGCAGGTTTTCTGCTGCTAGCTCTAGGTTTCTCTTCAGGTCATTCATTAAAGTGTCTATATACGTCACAACATCTTGTGGGTCATCCTGGGTGATCTGCTCCCAATTCTGTTTGATTAAATCAAGTGGACCTTTTCTCCCAAACAAAAGTTCAAACGGACTGAACCCGGTACTGGCTTGGGGCACTGATCGGTAAGCAAACAAAAGGGATTGCAGCTTCTGGTCCCAATTGTTTGGATTCTCTGCCAAGTAAGCCCTAATCATGCGCATCAGAGTCCCATTGAACTTCTCTGTTAACCCATTACTTTCGGGGTGATAGGCAGTGGTTTCCTTGTGTTTAATTCCACAGATTTGCCATAACCGTTTCATGAGCTTTGATGTAAACGATGTGCCCAAATCTGTGATTATTTCTGAGGCAAATCCCATCCTGGACATATACCCCACCAAGGCATCTGCCACTGTGTTAGTTTCGATGTTAGTCAAGGGAATGGCTTCGGGGTACCTCGTGGCATGGTCCACAATGGTGAGAATGAACCTGTTCCCCCTCTTTGTGGCCTTGGGCAAAGGTCCCAAAATATACACTCCTATACATTTGAACGGGGTGTCAATCACAGGCAAAGGGCACAACTTCGCTTTGGTCCTGTCACGGTTATTCCCCTGCCTTTGACACACATCACATTGTTTACAGAACTCCTTGATCTGCTTCCCTATTTCAGGCCAGTAAAAATTTTGTGTGATTCTCTGCTGTGTTTTGTTCACCCCTAAGTGCGCAGCAAACATGTCAGAGTGCCCCCTTTGTAAGATCATGGGGCGATACTTTTCAGGTACCACTAGCTGACTTCTGATCCCATCTCCCCCTTTTGAGATATTCATCAGGGTCTCTCTATATAAAATTCCCTTTTTCTCTCGAAATCTCGCTGGGGTTTCAGGTGTTAGCTGGGTGTCCGTCACCTTTTCAAAACACTTTCGGAGAGTGCCGTCTGCCTTTTGCTCTTGGCCAAATTTGCTGTCCGTGGTTAAGGGTTCTGCCACAGCTTCGGGACTACCCTCATCTGCTTCAGCCTCGGGCTCTTCAGTACCCCCCTGAACTGTCCCCGTGGTAGCTTGTGAGCGTGTAATCACTAGCACCCGTTTCACATGTTCAGCCAGGTCATTTCCCACGAGCACGGCTGCTGGCAGAGTCGATGAAATCGCTAGCCGCCAAACTCCCCTCCAGCCTTGAAAGCTCACAGGTACCTCAGCTACTGGCAGTGAGATCACCTGCCCCTCAATCCCTGCCACCTTCAGGCTCTCATTTGGGATTATATGCTTCTTAGGAATAATGTCTGGATGGCACAGGGTCACCTGGGAACAAGTATCCCTTAGCCCCCTATACTGATGGTCAAGTATTCCTACGTCCACCCCAGCGGTCTCAAACAATTGCGAATCTGTCCTAACTAGTAAGCAGCGCCTGACCTCCACAAGAGGACCATTTTCCCCAGCCTGATCAGCAGATGTAACTGGTCCAGAGTGAGTCGCCATGGCCACAGGCTCCCTCAGTGGCAAGGAGCTTTGCTCTGTCTGGACACAGAACACAGCTTTTGGCTTGGTTCCACTCAAATCATGAGGCAAATTTCCCTTTAGCTGCTTTAATTTCTCACACTCTGAGATTAGATGGCCCTTGCCTTGACAGAAATAACATTTTCTGCTGTACTTGGAGTCTTTCTCATCTGTTTTTGGTTTTCCCTCCAAAATCTGAGGTCTTGGTGGTTTCATGTCCGAGGGCTTCCCTTCAACATGGGCCCCTCCCCCTTGCTGGTTTTTCCCTGGTCCCTGAGAGTACCTGCTGTAGGTTTCTTTGGGCTTACCCACAGATTTCCCCTCAGCACCTAAGGGCTTCCTTATTTGGGAAATAAAATCTGCGATCTCCGCCGCTTCTTTTAGACAGGCTGCCTTCCCCATTCCCTGGGTTCCCCTCATTATTATTGTTATTCCTATTTCTACTCATTATTTCCAGCTTCTTCAGCTCAAACGCCATTCTTTCTAACTCCAACTGTCTCTGTTTCTCTTCCCTTTCCCTTTCAAATTGTCTTTGTTTCTCCCTTTCCCTTTCCTCCATTTCCCTCACCCTCAGTTCATGCTGTTGGGCTAGGAGCATTTTTCTGAGTTCTGAGGTCAGTTCTCCCGTGCTCTCATCCTGCACTGAGCCAAATTCCTCCTCAGAACCTTGGTCTCCCTGTGGTTCTCTCACTTCCCCCATTTCTGCCATTTGGCTTCGAGTCAAGGGCATAATCCCCCCAGAATAGGCTGCCTTCAAAAGTCACGCCTCAAAATAAAACGACGACTTTTTTCCTTTTGCCTCAGAAACAGCCTTCTATAGACTGCTGCTGTTCCTCCAGCACCAACTTGCAACTGTTGCCAGGTAGAATCCACCCCCTCTGCTAGGCCTCAAAGCAGACAGGCTAGATCACTGTTACTTCACGCAGCTTTGCCTCAGCCCTTTCCCGCCACACGGGTTGCCTCAGAGCTCCCTAATCTAGTCCCCCAATCTGAGTTTGCACGTTCTTCCACTAGCCTACCTCCCCGTGAGGTAAGCCTAGAAGATTACCTACGCGCCCTCAGATTTTCCCTGACTAGACCCCCCTTGCTCTGGGCACACTTGCCAAGGCTTTGCTGGACCACTGGACAACTGGACCAGTCGTATCCCACCGCTGGACACCAAATCAATGTGGCAACCCCAGACCTACTGGAGTATCCCACCCTGTAGTTATGCTGCCACCAACCATTCCCTATAAGGAGTCACACAGACCAGGAATGGATTTTAATAAACAAAAGAACAAGGTTTATTGAAACAACCAACAGGGTAAATAAAAGGATCAGGTAAATAGGATTCTGGGACTTGGTATAGTCCCAATCGTACACATACAACAGATTGGTTCCCACGGAACACTTTAAGGTAACGCACAGACCCTGAACCTATCAGTTCTGGCTACCTAGATAGAAACCTGAACCTATCAGGTATGTACTATCTGACGAACAGTTGTACCCAGTCTGACCCACAGTCTGACCCACAGACTCCAACTCCACTTCTCCACACCAGCTCTCCTACAACGGACTTCCCCCAAATATATATACAGTACAGCTCCTCCCCCCTGATGTCCCGCCTTCCACTCCCCATAGGATGGAACTTTCCCTCCAAACCCATGACAGACAGGTACCATCAGTGCTGTATGTGACAGTCTCCATATCCTCCACATCTGTCTGTGAATCACCTTGCATGTTTGGGAGTTTGGAAGCAACCTTCCCAATGTGGATGATACAGATAGACTAAATGTATCCCTCATGAATGAACAGACAGACAGACAGACAGACAGACAGACAGACAGACAGACAGACAGACAGAAATATAAAAAAGAGAAGAGCTGGCAGAATTTTATTTCAAAACAAATCCAGAAGAGTGTTGAAGTATGTCAACCTTTTCTATCTTCCAAAACATTCAGAAATGGAGGCAGTTTCATCCTTGAGCAACAAAAACAAAAAAGAGGAAAATCTAGCATGAAACTCCCGAATTAGAATCCTTGCACATATTTTATACTGTCAGATGCGGGCTGAATAAATATCAGGAATGGCTACCCCACTAAAGCAAATACTTCTGCTCTTAAATATTCTATTCATCATACTTTGTCAATAAAATCATAGTTGACAGTCAGCTACACCCAATCTGATTTAATTCTGCCACCTAAGCTGCCTTCTCTTTGCTTTGTGCTGGGGCACACCTCTCCTCCTGCATTGCAGGGGCTCCTCCTGACCTCACTTCGTTGTAATGCTTAGTTTTCAACTATGCCATTCCCTCTTCCTTGTTTCTGTCCATTTCTATAGACATGAACCTTCCCTCTGCAGTCTGAATTGAAACCAGTGTGAAAAGTTTGTCACTGCTGATTCTGTTGATAGTATAAACAGTAGCCACCACATTCCACTTGTCGTCCACGCTTTTAACAGCTCTCAATATTGCCTTTCAGACAAGCAGTGCCACAAATTTCTATTGTTCTTTCACCTCTTTTATAGTCCCACTTGGCCTAAGTAGGTGGTGCTCTAGAGCTGTTCTCTGTTCTGCATAGCCGCCATCCCAACTGTTGCCATCCCCAGGGTCATCCATATGGTCTTCACAAGGGGGCTTCCACTGACCTGCAAAGGAGCAGCTAGGGCATCTTGGCACTTGGCCATTTTGGTTTTCCTTCTAAGGCACATGCATGTTTGGCCTCAGGATTGCCCCACCCTGGGCGGGAACATCTGGTCTGCATCTTCCCCTCATTCTCCTTGATGCCCTTCCTTTGCAACTGCCTTTGGAAAGTTACTTTTAGAAAGTAACTCGTTGCATTACTCACTGCTTTGGTGTTGCCAGAAAGCCATTATTGTTACAGTCCTACTGTAACAATTAAAATAGTTAAAATAGAACAAACGTTAAAATAGAACAAAACAGTTAAAATAGAACAAAAGGCATAGGGAGAAGAGAGAGAGGGTGTGATCGTGTAAGGAAATAGATTACGATTTTGACCATTTGTGGAGACTTCTGGCATGATCCATTTCCTGGTGATCGCATGACGAAGAGGGAAACATGCTCCAGCCCACTCCCAATTCATCCCCAAGTTGGACCTTTTTGGTCCCACTGTAGGGCTTCTACTTTTTGGGGCTGGGCTGGAGTGATTCCTCAGCAGACAGAAGGGTAACTTTAAAGGATATTGCTTCTATTAAAGCAACCCTTTTCTGGTGTGACCTGGCATGTGCCTTTTAACCCCTCTGATTGCACCCAGAGAGACTGATAGCAGCTTAAATAATTAAAAGTAAGCTATAACAACTGACAAAGGTCCACATAATCAAAGCGATGGTTTTTCCAATAGTGATGTATGGAAGTGACAGCTGGACCATAAAGAAGACTGACCGCCGAAGAATTGATGCTTTTGAATTGTGGTGCTGGAGGAGACTCTTGAGAGTCCCCTGGACTGCAAAGGAGAACGAACCTATCAATTCTAAAGGAAATCAACCCAGAGTGCTCACTGGAAGGACAGATCCTGAAGCTGAGGCTCCAATACTTTGGCCATCTCATGAGAAGAGAAGACTCCTTGGAAAAGACATTGATGTTGGGAAAGTGTGAAGGCAAGAGGAGAAGGGGACGATAGAGGACGAGATGGTTGGACAGTGTCAGCGAAGCAACCAACATGAATTTGACCATACTCTGGGAGGCAGTGGAAGACAGGAGGGCCTGGCATGCTCTGGTCCATGGGGTCACAAAGAGTCGGACATGACTAAATGACTAAACAACAACAACTGCTGTCTGGATAGCTCAGGGAATTAGGTATTTGGCTGCAGAGCTAGAGGCTGGGAGTTCAATTCTCCACTGTGCATCTCAGAAGAGCCAGGCTGTGTAGCTTTGGTCAAGCTGCACAGACTCAGGAGGCCCCCAGGAGAAGGAATGGTAAATCAGTTCTGAAAACTTTCTACCCAGAAAACCTTGAAAAGGGTCAGTATAAATGAACATTGGCTGGACACCACACAGTTCTTAATTAGTGAGTTATGCCGGTAGCACTGGCTGAACAGCTCAGTGGTTTAGGTATCTGGCTGCAGAACCAGAAATCGGGAGCTCAGTTTCCTATTGTGCCTCCCAGAAGAGCCATGCTGTGTGGCTTTGGGCAAGTTGTGCAGTCCCAGCATGCCCCCAGAAGAAGAGAACAGGGAGCCACTTTTGAGCATTCTCTCCCTGGAAAACCCTGGAAAGGGTTGCCGTAAGTCAGAACAAGATGATCAAAGGTGGATGCCCGTAGTGTGAGTGCATGTTCAGTCTATCAAACACCCTGGTAATCAGTTAGGATTCTGTGGACACTAAGCATGGTTAGTGGGGACGTGGTGGCACTGCAGGTTAAACTGCAGAAGCCTCTGTGCTGCAAGGTCGGAAGACCAGCAGTCGTGAGATCGAATCCATGCAACGGAGTGAACTCCCGTCGCTTTGTCCCAGCTCCTCACCAACCTAGCAGTTCGAAAGCATGTAAAAATGTGAGTAGATAAATAGGTACCACCTCGATGGGAAGGTAACGGCGTTCCGTGTCTAGTTGCGCTGGCCACGTGACCACGGAAACTGTCTTCAGACAAATGCTGGCTCTACGGCTTAGAAACGGGGATGAGCACCGCCCCCTAGAGTCAGACATGACTGACTAAAATATCAAGGGGAACCTTTACCTTTACCTAGTATGTCATTTGGGATGATTTTGCATCTATGTACAAAGCTTGGATAGTTTCAGAACAGGAAACCACACCACACCTCAAACAGTCCTATTTAGTTCATTTTTCCCTTTAAGGGGAAAGGGGAAAATATATATATATAATCTGTAAGTGGGAAAGCTTTAAATTGGCTATGTGATCAACCAATTCAATGCTGGACTATAAAGGATTTTAAAAAAACAAAGCAAAAAACCCTCCACGTCCTCTTCTGTCTCCCCGGAAGCTTTAAATTTACTAATAAATGGATAGATCCTGCATCTCAAGTGAAGTGATAGGGAAGGAAGCCACTTTGGTTCCATTCCAGTGACTGCACATTCTGGAACTGAACCAAAACAGAGTGATCCCACCCACACAGAAGAGAGAGAAAAAAAAATACCAGTAGGCCCTGTCAGGCTGGTTTGTGATTGTCCTACATGATATGGTCACTGCGAAAAGAAGCAAACCAGCCCTTTCCCAATGCAGACCCAACTGTTGGACAAAGTGTCATCTGGTTACATCCTCAGGTGCAACCTGATGACACATAACAGACAGATAGAGGGAGACCATCCATGTCTGTTCATCTGTGCATTGCATGGTGGATATGGGCCTTATGAATGACTTGTCTTAAATCTGCTGAGGGGGTAATCAGGAACGGACCGTTGAATGAAGAGTTTGGAAGAAGAGTACATGGGAAAAAACATTTCCACAAGGGTATAGATGGTTCATGACTCAGAGGAGGGGGGAGTCACAACCATCCCTTTCCATAGATAACTTGGTGGAAAGTATTTGTAAACCTACCCAGAAAACTGAAGGGGGATTCCAGAAAACAACATTTGGTATCTGCTGAAGTTTCCAGACACTTAAAGAGTTTTAGATTCACATCATTATTGTTCACTAAATGCATTTACACCCCACTCTTTAGACAAAAAGACTCTGAGAGTGGCTTAGAAAATACATTACAAGAGTGCAAAGGCCTGTGGCGATGTCTGGATTACATCACACTTTTTGAAAGTACATATTCCTTGTTGGTACAATGTTCTCTCTTTAGGTACATAATTCCTTCAAGAGGTTATGCTAGAGCAGACTTCCTAACGAAGCCCATCTTCATCTCTTGATGATGACCAATTGCAAAGGAGCAAGGCAACCTCTGGGAACATAAAGTAGAGCTCTGCTTCTAATGATATGCAAACTGTTCTGGTTTCATACAGAAAAAGCATGGAGGACAAGATGGCATCCTGGGGCATTCCATTAACTAATGGGCAGAGTAGTAAACCTTTAGCTGCATTGTCTGTGCCCTGGCCTCCAGGAACAGCCAGAGCTATGCTAGTGTACAGTCCCTTCCAGTTATGTCCTTTCAAGGTAGCCCAGACCAGAAGGGCTGTGAAACCTGCTCTCAGAAGAGTCTTGCAGTCTCCTCTGTGGGCTAAGCAGTAAAAGACCCCTCACTGCCACATGGGAAAATTTGGATGGATGGTACTGAGCAGAGCAATGCTGGTGGGAAGGAAGATCCAGATCTAAACACACGTGTGTGTGTGTGTGTGTCTGTGTATACATACAGTTGCACCAAAGCACGTTTGGTTCTGCTTCTAGTGGAACAGATAAAGGTTGAATCTTGGTTGTTTGTTTTTGGTCCTGATTTTTATTCAGGCTGTGAGACTCCTCCCGACTGGTTGATTTGTTTTTGCAAAGGGAGAACTGAAATGGCTGCATGGAGCTAAGCAAAAGCCTGACCGAATTCCACCTAAATCCCACTGGTTTAAGGGCTCCTTTGTGAAAGACAAAAACTTGCCTAGGCAGCCCTGAATGTCAGGGTTTGGCTGAAGTTTCCAGTCCTTGCAACAGAGTCACGCAGAGCATTTTCAGCTTTGTGCTGGCACGGGGCCTATCCACACAGCTGGCAAGGGTGCAGAGCTAGCTGTCAGGCTTGTCTTTCTGCATGGAGGAAGATGGGGCTGTTACAAAATGGGCTCTAGACAGATGGGGGTCGGCTGTCTTATGTACATGCAAAATAAGCGCACATGCTGGATCTTTTACTGCCAAAGTCTGTGTGCAGAGGAAAATCTAACACCCCGGAGCAAAGGAGGTAAAAGACCGCAGACAAGGTTCCTTCCAAGCAATTACTTGGTTGTGAGAGAAGAATTAAGATGAGTTTCTGGTACACATCAATGGTCAAAATCCCGTTTCCTGCCATAGTAAATTGGATTAGATTATTGAATCAGTTGAGATTTATTGAGTCAATGCCTCCATAACTTCCATTTATTCATATGGGCCTACTCTAACTGCAGGTAAGTCTGTGGCCAGCCCAGTTCATGGTTGTTGTTTTCTGTTTCATGGTTTGGTTCGTGCCCATCTCTAAACTGCATCACTACAGCCAGGACTGCTCACAATTTGAGTTCAGACCCAACAGGCTCAGGTAGCCGGCTCAATGCTGACTCCGCCTTCTATCCTTCTGAGGGTAGTAAATTATGGACTATGGGGGGGCATGTGTAGCCTGCATAATTCAGTTGAAAACCACCCAGAGAGAGCTTTAACTGCTATGGGGCGGTATATAAGCAGCACACTTTGGTTCTACAGCTAAGGCCAGGCTGGCCATCAACCAGGGCAAGGTGGCCACCTCACACAACAGAGTGCTTTGCCACCACACCTCATCCCCCCCCCCTTCCCATGCTCTCCACTGCTGCTGCAACAAAGGGATTCTTATGGAGAGAGTATAGATGAAATTAGCCAACTGGGCTAATTTTTTTGTTGTTGTTGTTAACAAAATGGCGACTCAGTTTAAATTATATCTCACCTTAAGCTATGCACTCAATCCCACTTCATCTGTCTGCTGGAGACAGCAAAATCTGAGAAGCAAGGGTTGGAGGAAAACTTCCTTCCCTTCCTCTTCTAAGCCATTTGTTTCCCAGAGGAAGGAACAAGGGGGAGAGATTACATGGATTGCAGTCCTGAGTTGGGCTTTGGACCACAGAGCACATCTTCCTGCAGATGGGAACATGTGACTCAGAATTTGTCACAAGATATGGGCTCAGAGGTTGAAAGCTTTGCTTATGGGTGTAGCACACGATGAGCTCCCCAAGAAACCTGTCTGAAGAACCTGTGGATTCCCTCAGTATGTTCTAATGAGTCCACTTTTTGCCAGGGGGAAAGCAGCTTTTTGCAAAGAAAGTGGAGGGGGAAAGCAGGGATCAAAGTGCTTTGATCCTTCCCCTCTCCTTACTACCGTGTATAAAATGACACTCAAATTTTTCCTCTAATTATTTTTCAGGAAATTTTATACACGGAATTTTTATACACGGAATATACATTCTGTGTATAAAATGAAAATATGGAAAATATAAAATGAAAGCACATGGAAAAATATGATATTTTATAAATGTACTGCTTTAGGACTGTCCCTGGATGAGACAATCCCTATAACAGAAATAGTGTCTCCTATCCGCACCTCTTATAGAGCAGCGGTGATTCTGGAGAGAGGGAAGAGATGCAAAGTGATGCAAAGAAAATAAATTGGACATTAATGAGACATTTAATTATACTTCAAGGAAGGAAGTTTGGTATTACTTTGGCGTTAGAAACTTAAATCTTTCTCTTAAAATCATCATTAGCTAAAGTTGTTATATTATGACTGCAGCTGTCTACAGTTATCTACAGTATTGGCAAAAAGCCTAGAACAATGACCTTGAACACTCTATGGTAGTTTTAACTTCCTTTTTTCTTTGGAGGACTGAACTGAAGTATAGAGAAATTAACCACAGAAACCCTAAAATTCCTGCCAAAGTGGATTTTTAAACTGTATTCTGAGTTCTGAACTTGACTGGAGCACAGGCCAGGACAGAATTAATACTGGAATGGGTTGCCTCTGAGGCTGGAATACAAAAGATACCAGGCCATGAATACAAACATAGAGTGGACTATGTGGTGAGCAAGTGTCCTTGAGCCTTCAAGCAGGGGAAACCCTTTATGTCTGAGACTGGATTCAAGTTTAACCCTAAAGATGATTAATCTATTAAAGTGAACCTATGGAACCAAGTATTGATGGAATTGGACTGATTACATTAAGCAACTGGGCAACTTTCACTAGGAATACAATTATTTGATATCTGGGTCATAATGCTACAACAAGGAAAAATTTGGGATGAAACAAAATCTACTCTTCAAGCAATTTTAGAAATAGTGAAATCCCACAATGAAGAGGCAAAATTATTCAATGAGCAGTTAAGGAAGGACTATAGTCAACAGGGGACAGGGAATAACAAACAAGGAAATGGGAGGGTGGTGGATGATATATGCCAATCAAAGAAGGGGCTGGAGGAAATCAGAAGACAAAATATAGGAGATCTAATTCTTACTCTGGAACCGAGGAGAGTCTTAGATGTGTTACGGGAAGATAAGGAGAGAGAACCAGCAGATTTAATTAAAAGTAGCCTGGAAGACCTATTGGAGATAGATCAAGTGCATAAAATGATCTCAGATGGTACAAGGGACAGAAGAATTTTTAGAGAGATAGAAATAAGAATTGGGAAAAGACAAACAAGAGAAGGAGTTACCGGTAATTAAAAAGATGAAAAGGAAAAAAATATTAAGGTGTCCTTCAACGCTGAAAGCATGTATACACCTAACTTCTGGAATTGTAAGGGGACATATATATTATAAAAGGAAATTAAACTGAAATAAGGGATCATTAATTAGAGTAAAGGCATAACACGGTGGTTCTTAAGGTAAATCGAAGCTACACATAAGGATGAGGTAAAACAAATAGCACTTGATTAACATATATTAGATATGATATTGATATAGACATGACAGAAAATGTGGAGATAGAAATGGCTAAATAATCATATAAAGAAAATCTGTATAAAATGCTTTAGATAACATCTATTATGTGTTAGGAATCTATTTAGTTATTATTGGTAAAAATACAAAGTTGGTTGGTTAAATCACCTCAAAATTATGTATATAGTTTTGAAACCAGAATTGCTTTTATTAGGTATTTTATTAGAGGATTTTGAGAACATTGTATACAATGAGAGCAATATTATGATAGTAGCCAGTACTGTACACTAAAATACACATGATTGGTTCAAATCCTTTAAAAATATACAGAATTTGAAAGAGACAACTAAGAAGACACCAAGACGCAATAATAATAATAATTATAAGCAACCCATGTAACATGATGTTTAACAAGCACAAACTGAATGTAGAACTGAACCAATTCACTAAACGTCATTGTAAGACACCCATCACAGGGAAAGCCAAGTCAGAGAGAGAGAGAGAGAGAGAGAGAGAGAGAATCCAGCCTGTCTATAGCTGCAGCCTTTGCTAGCCAACAGAAAAGGGATTTGTGTATCCCAGATCTTATAAGTTATCATGTAGCTGGGATGCTCACAATGCTGTCGTACTCCTGTCCTGTTTAGAAGCACCCCATGGAGACATCTAATTGACCAGCCATTATGTGAACAAAATTATGATGGCAGTAGACTTTCACTTTGATCCAGCAGAGTTCATGATCTTAAAAGCCACTGTATTCCTGGGAAAGGCTCCTGGGAAGATTACAAGGCATTAGGAAGAAACCAACATGATGATGTCCAAGGAAGAGGCCCCAAAGTGCCCTTCAATTAGCAATGTACAATTAGCAATGTAATGAGTAGTTACTGTACAAAGTTACAGTAAAGAGCAATGCAATAAGTAGTAACAAAGTTAATTTTCAAATGTAACAAGTTATATTCTTTGGTTCTTGAACATGTTAAAGCATCTTGTGTGTGTGTGTGAGAGAGAGAATGAGAGAGAGAGAGGGAGAGAGAGAGAGAGCATGTCTTTTGTATTTTGCAGATATTTGCAAGGTGCTGGTCAGCCTATAGAGAAACCAAAAGTGTATTTTATTCATCCACCAGAAATAACACACTAACAATGCCAAATGGAACAGAATACTTGTGTGATCAAAGCAGCAGTAAGGGTAACCTGGCTCCTGAGAATTAATGAGTAATGTGGGACTAAATGAGGGCTAATGTTCTGTAGCCTCTTATCCAGAGTATTGGCTAAATGTACATCAGTACAATCAAATATTGTGATGCCCCCATTTCTTTCAGAGTGATTAATTGCTTTTCATGATCTACAACAGGGGTTGTCAACCCCAAGTCTGTGGCCCGGTGCCGGTCTGTGGGCTTGCTGTAATTGGACCGCAGATATGGATCTCTGCCCCCCGCTCGCACACATGGTGGGTGTGTTATGCTCGTGGTGGGTGTGTCACACCCACTGCACATGCATGTGTGCGGGGGGGACGGAGATCTGTATCTGTGGCCCAGTTACAGCAAGTCCTTGCCCCCCACCCCGCATATGGAGCTCACTCCCCCCAGCCAAAGGGCCCCAAAAAGTTTGGGGACTGCTGATCTACACTTTCAAAGACTTTGTTATACAGTAATCTACAAACTATAAACTGATTTTCTTCTGTAGTTTTTTGATATACTCCAGTAGCCAATATATATTTGCAATGTGATCTCTAATACAATTTGCTTTTCTCCATCTGGCTTGAACATATGGCTTTTTTGATTCCCCCCCCCCCAATCCTGGTAAACAGAAAGTAGAAAAACAAGCAAAAAAACTTTAACAAAAAAACCCTAAGAGATGGTTTTCCAAAATCTTGGAAGTATTAACCATGCTTAAAGGTAAAAGTTAAGGTGTGGGTTCCCCTTGACATTTAGTCCAGTCATGTCCGATGAGCCAGCGTTTGTCTGAAGACAGTTTCCGTGGTCACGTGGCCAACACGGCTATACATGGAACGTTGTTTACCTTCCCACCGAGGTGGTACCTATTTATCTATTCGCATTTACATGCTTTCGAACTGCTAGGTTGGTGAGGAGCTGGGACAAAGTGACGGGAGCTCACCCCGTCGCGTGGATTCAATCTTACGACTGCTGGTCTTCTGACCCTGCAGCACACAAAGGCTTCTGTGGTTTAGCCCACAGCACCTCCACGTCCCCCAAATGACATACTACGTACACCTTAAAGTGACCCTACTTAACCTGATCCAGCCTGGGGACAATTTGGCTGTCTAGTCGCATCCTGATTTAAAGCACTTACCCGGAAAACACAAGTGGTGTTTTCCAGGTAAGTGAAATATTTGAGTGGGTCTAGCTGTGTGTCCTGCCCCCACCCCTCAGTTTCATGGGCAAGTGGGAACTCAGACCCAAGTCCTAGTTTGTCCTTTTGTTCATTAAACCACACAAGGTACTTATCGCCCAACATAAATTGCCAACCAAAGCTTTTCTGTCTCAAAGCGAGACCTGAAACCAGATAGTAAAGGATTCCAACAAGCCCATTCAATCTAAGTCAGACAAGCCTGGAATGAGGTTGCCATTTTCTCCTCTCGGTCCTTAATGAAAAAGAAAGAAGCTGGGAGACCAGCTGATAAATCTTCATTGGATCCTGCCATCCAAGACAACATTTTCAACAGTTTCACAGCTACTTTTACAGGCCCTGGACAGAGCAATTCCAGTCTCCACCACCCAATTGGCCAGTCTCCCTTTGGCAGTTTTTACTATTTCAGAGTCTAGCAAACAAGGGGTGAGTCAGCCTCACCTTTCCGGGTATATTAATTTGTTCACACCCTGAACTCTGACCTTTATTGCTGTGGGGTTGATCGTGGCTCATCCTTCTGTTTCCATTGTCTTTTGACTGTGCTTGATCTAGATTTGTTAGCGGTAAAATAAGATTTTTCTCTTGTAAACTTGGAGCTACTTTCTTTCAAAGAAGAGGGTATTTAATTTAACTAAAACTTGGGTCTTTATCAGTATTGAATTCCTGTACAACCTCTCCCTCACCTTCACCAACCTCCGCTATTTGGGGGGAAAAAATCAGGAGAGGTCTGAATTAGGGGAAAAACACAATCCTTTCTTACCATATGAACCAAGTTGGGTTTAGAAAAAGAGGAAGGAAGTTATACAGATTTACAAAATAAGTTATTCTTTTATGTGAGGTCATCCAATACAGCAATTTCAAGGCCGGCAAAAGAAAAGTATTTTTTCTGTTGGAAAATACAGCCAAGGAAAAACCAGGGCCAGCAGTTAGAAGTGGACACAAATTGGGGTTTCATCAGGACACTGAAGCCGTTGAATGCCTTTGTCCTTGGGAAAGCAGGCATGGGTTCGTTAACGACCCATAAAGTAGGATGGACTAAATGACTACATGACTGACCATGCAGTTCTAATAATGTCTCCACATGCCCGCATGTCCACCCTTTTCCACCCATCCAATCCTTTTTTTTTTTTCAATTTCTTTTCTGGGACTCCCCATTTAAAAAAAAATGTCTGTCTGTCTGGCATTTGAAGGAGTATATGGAAAACCTGTGCCCGTGTGCTTCAAATGCTCAGCTCCAGCTTTTACCAACGTACACTAGTTAAAACAGGAAGCTATCCATGAGTGTGCATATGCCATCAAATTGATTCTGAATTACAGCAACCCTTTCCAGGGTTTCCTAGGGATAAAGAACTCAGAAGGGATTTGCCATTTTCTTCTTCCAGGGACGCCCTGAGACTATGTGGGTTGCCCAAGCCCACACAGGCTGCTCTTTTCTTGAGAGGCACAGTGGGGAACTGAATGCCTAACCTCTGGCTCTGCAGCCATCAGCGAGCTATCTGAGATATCAGCTTCCTGATATCTTGAACATCAGCGATGTGCTTTTAAAGGGCTCTTCCTATAGCTGAAAAGTTAATTCTCACTTTGCCCTTTTTTATTCCATCCTCTACATCTCCACTTTCCTGTAGCCTCCTCCTCTTATACCTCTGATAGTGTTCAAGAGTTCCAAGCACACCATGGGTGCAGAGGCCCCATCCATTGTTATGTCTGGCTCTAAAATTGTTGCTGTGTTGCCAGTTTCTGCACAGCACTATTTGGGGGCACTGTGAATCCTTAGTTCATAGATAAATATGAGTATTTCAGTTTTTTATTTTTACTTCCCTCCCCCTAAAAGATTTCACTTTGTTGTTCAACTGAGTTGTACAGTTCATAGGTTTCATTAAAGGTGGAAAAAGTTCTGAAATGATTTATCTTTGTCTCATTTTTTTTAAACATCAAGACACTTGACATTTTAACAGGAGTGTGTAAACATTTTATATCCACTGTAGTAATCAGGAAGCAGTTAGTATGATAGTTAGGATATAGGAAAGGGGTGGACATCTTTGGTAGATTCTAGGGCCAATTTTCTACTTCTTGGACCTACCCCTTGTCCTCAAGGAGACACTCATTAGGCCCATTAGGAAGAAACAAAATTTGGTGGCAGATGATACTGGCAATTATAGGCCCATCGCCAATGTTTCCTTCCTCAGCAACGTGGTGGAGAGGGTGGTGGCTGACCAGCTTCAGGCCCTTCTGGATGAAACCAATGCCCAGGATCCATTTCAATCTGGCTTCAGGCTGCACCACAGTACAGAAACGGCATTGGTCACCCTGTTTGATGACCTCCTGAGGGAGGCCGACAGGGGCAAAATGTCTGTGTTGGTCCTTCTCAATATCTCAGCCGCCTTCGATACCGTCGACCACAATATCCTCCTGGGGAGGCTCTCCGAGCTGAGAATCGGTGGTCTGGTGTTAGCCTGGCTCTGATCCTTCTTGGAGGACTGTCCCCAGAGAGTACAGCTTGGGGACAGTGTATCGGCTCTGTGGAATCTCAATTATGGGGTTCTGCAGGGCTTGATTATTTCCCCAATGCTGTTTAATATCTACATAAGGCCGCTGGGTCAGGTCATCAGGGGGTGTGGGGCTTCGTGTCATCAGTATGCTGATGACACCCAGCTCTACATCTCCTTTTTTCCTACAACAGTGGATGCCATTGCATCCCTTCAGCGCTGTCTGGATGCTGTACTGGGATGGATGCAGGCAAATGGTCCGAGGCTGAACCCGGACAAGACGGAGGTCCTGAGGGTTGGTGGCACAGACATTGGTGGTTTGAGAAACTCCCTCATGTTTGGGGGGGTGTGTGACTATCACCACCAAGACTGAGGTTCGCAGCTTGGGGGTACATCTTGATCTGGCGCTTACCATGGAAACTCAGGTGCCGTCAGTGGTCCACTCCACCTACTTCCATCTTTGGTGGATCGCCCAGCTGCATCACTATCTTGATGTCGGGGCCTTCACCACTCTGGTCCATGAGCTTGTAATCTCAAGATTAGACCACTGTAATATGCTCCCGCCAACCTAGCGGTTCGAAAGCAGGCAAATGTGAGTAGATTAATAGGGACCACCTCGGTGGGAAGGTAACAGCGTTCCATGTCTAAGTCGCACTGGCCATGTGACCACGGAAGATTGTCTTCAGACAAAACGCTGGCTCTATGGCTTGAAGAGCGGGATGAACGCCGCCCCCTAAAGTTGGACACGACTGGACAAAAATTGTCAAGGGGAACCTTTACCTTTACCTAATATGCTCTACATGGGGCTACCTTTGAGACTGATGCGGAAGCTTCAAATGGTGCAGAATGCGGCGGCCAGACTTCTTACTGGGGTGAGAAAACATCAACATATCTCCCCCACTCTGGCAGCCTTGCATTGGCTGTTTGTTTCCGCATTGATTTCAAATTATGAATAATGACATATAAAGCCCTAAACAATTTAGAACTTCAATATCTGGCGGGACTCCTTCTCCCACCTAGATCTACCCGTATCACTCGCTCTAGCCAGGAGAGGCAGCTGAGGGAGGCCCGAAGAGAAAGCGGGCCTTCTTGGCAGTGGCCCCTCGGCTCTGGAACAATCTCCCCACCAAAATTTGTCTGGCTCCCTCGCTTGACGTTTTTAAGAGCCAACTTAAGACCTGGCTCTTCAGACAGGTCTTCCCTCCTGTCGATAGCTAACTTATTTCGCCATCCTCTAGTGTATTAATATTGTTGTTTGATTTTATTTTAGTATTATTGTTAGCTGCCCAGAGTAGACTTCGGTTTAAATGGGCAGGATATAAAATAAATAAATACCAAGGGCTATAACGACCACCAAAAATGGCAAATGAAGTGACTGGAAGTCCACTTAGCATTTTGAAAAATAGAACATTCTGATGTCTGGTGGTAGAAGTGGAACACAGTCTATTTAAAAGAAACCGTAGTTCCTGGATGCTCCTAAGATAGCACATCAATATTTTTCCCCAGTAAAAATAATGGGGGTGAGGGGGCCTCTAAGGAGGGCTAAGGCAGTGAAACCCCACCTTCAGGAGAACATGTTGTCCACCCTTGAATTAGACGAAGATGTGAAAATAGGGACAAAAAGCAAGGACCCCCTTGTGTACCCCAAGAAACACAAATTGCCTATTCAGCTCTTTTGCAGTTTATGATAGTAATGATGGACCATCAAGAGACTCTCTCTAGGCTTTTGTATACCTCCTCAATGATTAGGAAAGCTAGTGTGAGCTACCAACGTTCGCCTGTTACACTTGCGTGCCAAGCAGGCCAAGATCAGTGTTCTACCTCATATACAAAACTAGTATTGCATATAACCATTTGCACATTTTCCCAGTTTGGCTTTAATGGGCCTGCCTGCTGCTGCACTTCAAGAACAAAATGAGGAAGGTTATAGGGGAAGCCCATACTGTAACACATTTGTTATGTCTTCAAGGTGCCAGAGAACGCTTGGTTTTCAGTTGTGCAAGGAAGATGCTCCTGTAACTTCCTCACACTTTTTAAAGGGGGGCACACAAGATATACCTGTGTCATGGATGCTGGACTATCAAGCCAAAGGGACTGACCCATACAGAAAGACACTAAGTAAACCCTCAGACTGCTAAGAATGGTGCCCCAGTCTTCATATAGGTGTGCGGGAAAGCATAAGGAGCACAACACAGCCTTTTCACTGCACTCACATTTTATTTGCAAAAATGCAATGTATAAAAGACACACAGCACATCCCATCTGCACTCGCCTCCCTTATACCAGGCCTAGATCTGTGTACGCCACAACAAATCAGACACACCCTGCACAGTCAATTGATGGACAGTGAAATAACCTGATTGTGCAATGGTGCAAAGGAAGAACCCCATTATACATGTTCCTTAATAAACCTACACAGACTTCTAAAAGGACCGTAGGAAACATCTCTTGCTCTTCGGGAAGCACGCTGCCACCTCATCTGTCTAAAGAATGTGCAAGGACTACTTCATTTACCACCAGCAGTGAAGCGTTTACTCCTTATACGTGCCTTTGTTTACACTGTGATCTTTACAAGCTACAAATTGAGTCTATGAGAGGTAGACAATGAGAACCTGGAGTTCCACAGGAGAACTCTTAGGTCTGGTGAAGGGGTTCCTTTAGGCAGCTGCTTTTGTGTTCTCTTCTCTTTCTGCTGACTCTCCCGAAGAGGCTCCTGCAGGAGAAAAGGGCCCAACCACCCACGTGAGGGGAGCATTCTTGGTCACATACTCCATGACCTCTTGCACAGCCGCCTGGGCCTTGTCAATCTTCTCTTGGCTCTCCTTCAGGAAGCCACTGGGAACGTCCTCGAAGGAGTTGGCCTTGGAGAGGGCAGCCTGCAACTCCTCCATGTTGTTGTGAGCCTGCTGGACCTTCTCTTTGAGAGCATCGGGGAGGCCTTGCATGTCAGCCAGGAGCTTCAAGCAGTTAGCCTGCATCTTCTGGGCAATGTTGTGGGAGATCTTCAGAGCCCGGGATTCCATCTGTCATTCAGAAGAGACTCGTTTAAGCGTGACATGTCACAGATGACCCACTCTGAGAAGTCAGCTGATGGGTGGCAAAGGCAGAATATGAAGTTGCAAGGCAAAAATACCCAACATGTGCAGAAGGCACATTGGTTTCGGAATTTGGTCCGTGTTGCCAATTTCTTCCACCCATTAACCCATCCCTCCATCTTTGGACCTTAATGCTTCACAGGGCCACATTATGATACCACCACCCACAGGGCTAAGGTTCTTTGAGCAGCTACAGGCTGGGGGATACCAGCCCTACTCACCCTACTAACACTTCCCACGTATGGGAAAGGGAAAAACACTCTATGGTCAGGAGGATGACCTTTGCCCTAGTCTGTTCCTATTTACCGCCAAAGATAGTTGTTTTTTTATTATTATTTTGAGATATTTAACTTGTGGGGAGACAAAGGGAGCTCCCATCCAGCTTTAGCCATGGGAAGAGTTGGAGAGTTCTGTTTTTTGTTTGTTTTTTGCAGAACACCCCCCCCCCGGCCCTGCTAGCATTCCTTGCTCGCTGGGCAATTCTGAGGGGCTGTCGTCTAAAAAGGCAAGTTTTCCAAAGTCTGCCAAAGAGCGACAGCTGTTCCTCGCTCTCTTGGCAATGTTTCATTTCTTGTGATGTCCCCCCACGTACCTCCACCTGATTGGCTTCACTGGTCTGGCTCGGCTGGCCTTTAATCCACTCCTGCCACATCCGCTGCAGCTTGTCCTGAACTTTCTGATCCACGGACCTCTTGGTATACTTTATCTGGAAGAGAGTTTTCAAAGCTGTGACACGGAACATAAAAGCAAGGCATTGTTGCTTTCTCCACTGAAGTTATGGCCTCTTCTCATTAGGCCTCAGAAATTCTACCCCTGCCGACAGTCCCTCTTTAAACAGATTTCTGGAGAACCAGGTTTTCAACGCCCTTCCACAATCCAGCCCAGCACAAGCAACAAGATCCAGACAGGGTCCTTTATGACCTCCATCAAGTTCTAGAGAATAAATGTCCATCTCCTTATGGTGTGGAGTACTTTAATGAATGAGTCTGAGTGGTCTGCCCATCCTTTCTTCCAGGCACAAAGTACTTTCCCCCACCCCGCCCACTGAACTGCAGCAAAGCATCCATATAGGTCATGCCTCTTAGAACCAAAGACTTCCCAGGATTACCAACATAATGTTTACAGTGTTTGGCATGTCTTTTGAAAGATGCTGCTAGCAGGATTCTCCCATATGGCCACTGTGGGTCCTTTTAAGGAGAAAGGTGAGGTAAATCTATTTTAAATAAATAAATACTCAGCCAAATGAAACATGAAGAACGTAGGCCAGGTATTCACAAAGTTAAATTGATAGCTCAAAGCAGTCACCTGTATTGAGGCAACAAGAAGAAAGGAGTTGAATTCTGTCCCAACAGCATCTTCCTAATCCAATAGTTACCTATTATTTTGTAGGGAAAGCATAAGAAGAGCCCTGCTGGATTAAGCCAAGGGCCCATCTAGTCCAGCTCCCTGTATCTCACAGTGGCCCCACGAGATGCCTCTGGGAGCACAAGAGGCAACTAGATACCCGTCTCCCGATATCCCTCCCCTACATCTGGCATTTTGAGGTACCTTCTTTTTAAGCCTGGAGATTACACATTCCCATCATGGCTTGTAACCTGTGATGGACTTTTCCTCCAGAAATCTGTCCAATTCCCTTTTAAAGGCATCTAGGCTAGATGCCATCACCAGATCCTGTGGCAAGGAGTTCCACAGACTAACAGGCTGGGTTAAGAGATAGTTTCCTTTGTCCCTTCTCACTCTCCCAACACTCAATTTGAGTAGATGTCCCCTGCTTCTGGTACTGTGTGAAAGGGAAAAGAGCTTCCCTCTATCCATCACCTGCATAATTTTATACCTCTCAGTCATGTCCCACCTTAGGTGTCTTTCCTCTAGACTAAAGAGCCCCAAACACTGTATTCTTTCCTCATAAGGGAGGTGCCCCAACCCAGTCATCATTTTAGTCGCTCTCTTCTGCACCTTTTCCAGTTCCACTATGCCTTTTTTGAGGTTCGGTGACCAGAACTGTACGCAGTACTCCAGGTGCGGCCTTCCAAACGTTTTGAACAATGGCATTATAATGTTGGGCTGTTTTATTTTCCATCCCCTTTTTAATGATACCTAGCATGGAATTGACCTTCACTGCTGCGGCACACTGGGCTGACACTTTCATCGAGCTGTCCACCAGCACACCAAGATCTCTTTCCTGATCTGTCACAGCCAGTTCAGAACCCATCAGCTGATAAATAAAGCTTTGTTTTTTTGCCCAGTGTGCATTACTTTACATTTTCTTATATTGAAACGCAGTTGTCAATCCTTTCTGGTCTCCACCACCTGGAAAAGTTAAGTGTCATCTGCAAACCTACCCCAGAAAAGTTTTGTGTCATCTGCAAACCTCACTGCTTACCCCCGTCTCCAGGCCATTTATGAACAGGTTGAAAAGCACCGGTGCCAAGACAGTTAAGTACTCTGCTTGTTCAGTTTTAAGAACTCTTCATAGCTCATGCCAACTGCACTGAACTCAACTGCACTTTGCCACCTTGTTCTGAATTTTAAAAAAAGATTCTACACCCTCTAAAATACACAATTTCGGCATCCCAAGGCTTAATACACATGGCATCGGATATATCAGAAAAAGGGACTATGAAGCCACTCTAGATCTTGTAGAAATTCCCACCACCCATGACCACTGGCCATTGTGGTTGAGAGCTGTCATCCTGTAACACCTGGAAGGCTACCCATTGCCTACTCTTGATACACGCCCAAGGCAAATGTGTTCAAGGTCCAGAACCCTGCTAGCCTTGCTTTCACCATTAAAGGGAGCACTACTTTTAAACACGAGACAAGCATATTGTCTACTTTGACCCTAAAATAACCAAAACAATTTGGGACACTTGTTAAAAGTGTTAGCAAGTATAACAACAAAAAGAGAGAAGCAAATACATTGAAAAACATAGTCACCAGTTGCTGGTCATGAGCCAACCCCACTCTTCCAACACCATTCTGTAAATTTCAAATTCAATCTATGGAAAAAATGGCTTTCTGGCTTTGGATCTCCTTCAAGCCTGAACCTTCAAAAGCTTAGATCATTTACTTGTGTGAAACATAAAATACTCTGACCCTTGGTACTTGACCCTGACTCAAGAGAAGGATGCTAGTACCTTTCCAACAGGGCACCTATATAAGCCCCACCCCGGCTCTTAAAAGAGTCACAGGAGAGCCTGTAATGCTTACCAACTCAATGACTTGGCCAAGCTGGAACAGAGCCTCCTGGGCAGCTTGCTTGACAATCCGCACCTTCATCAGGGAATGGTGATATGCTCTGGTACGGAGCTTGGCTGAGAGGGAGCCCAGGCGCACGTAGTAGCTCTGCTCTTCTTTCTGCTTTTCAAGGGGAGCTACGTCAGGATCTTCAAGTGCCACAGAGGCTGCAAGGGCAGCTAAAGAGGAGAGAGCTAGATTAGAGGAACCTTCCTTCTCTTTATATTTTAACACAAGGCAAGGACCACCAACTGCTTGCTATCGAAAACATTTCTATGAGGCTTAGCCTGGATACAGATGATTTCAAGTTTACAGTAAGACTTTATGTTTCCAGCACTGGTGACAAAATCTCTTTCCAAACTTCTCGCTTCCAGTCTGCCCAGGTGAAACTTAATGCATCACATCAATGAATCAAGCCTCAAAGAAGGTCTGCAGGCCATTCTTCTACTGCATTTGAAGAGACCACGTACAGTAGTCAACCCAACCTGAAGCACTATCTTCCTCATCCCCATTTCTTGTAAAATCTTTTGGTGAGGAACACATTTCATTCCAGAGCTGTTATTTGCCACAGAGCACTGAAACATCTCCAGTTTAAAAGAAAACTTACCCACATACCTGGCCCGAGACTTTTTTTTTTTTTTTTTTTTTTGGCCTGGCAGGGGATTACGACAACAGACCCCAGCATCTGCTACCTGAGATCGCTGCCTTATTCTACCTAATGGCACAGTCGGCCCTGATAATCCCACGGTTTATGTTGCAAGGTTCTAAGGTTACGCTGCCTCTCCAGAAAGCCACTGGAGATTGGCAAGTTCTAGAACTGATCAGCTCAGGCTGAAGCACCACATGAGACAGACCCAACTCCTGTTAGGTTTGGGGGAAAAAAGCAAGGTTGGGCAGCTGGAGATTTTAACCTCTCCCCGCAAACACTGCTGATGGCCTGGTGGTCTGTCCCAACAGTAGTTTCCCTCAGCTGGGCTCTTATTATTCCAGAGATAATTGATGATGAAAATAATACTTTGAGCCTTTAGCAAGCCCTTTTACCTCTCATATGGAAAGAGAGACTCTTTATTTTTTAGGCCAACTGAGATCTGAACACACAGCTCTGCTGCCATTCAATATAAGAAATGCACATCTCTCGGCTGCTGAGAGAATGAATTCACAGCCAGCACTCAGGGAACAGGCACTGTAATACATCTAAGAGACTCCTTAGTGAGCTTTATTAGGAAAGAAGAGTGCTTTGCTATACCCTTCCAGCTAATCTAGCTATGCAGCAACAGAACTGTGTGGATTATCTGTAGTCCAGTAGGCTTTTACCAGCTTCCATATGACACTGGCTGGGAGAACTTAGAGCTAATAGAACACTGCCACCTCTTGCTTCCTAAAGTCGGTGTCAGGGCAAATGGGAAAACAGTCTGATCTATCTGTTGACCAAGGCAACGGAGCTACACAAGGCTCCATGTTCTCCCTCCAACAAACCAAAGGGCATTCAGTTGCACTTGCTTGTCTCCCCCCCCCCGACATAAAGAGAACACTGTCGCCACCTGTTGGCCAAGAGCTGTCAATTGGTACAGGAACACTAGCAAGGAAAGGTCAGCTTCCAGCAGATAAAGACACTTACAGCTGATCAGTTTGCTCCACCTGTGACAAGCTCATCTCTGTCCCTGCCCTTTTCCCTCAAGCCCTGTACTCTTGAGTGCCTTCATGGTACAGTTTATAAGCCTCTTTTCCCCCCAGACGGGAACAGTTGTGGGAGACAAAAATTGTCTGTAAAGCTGGACATGTAAACAAAGAAAGAGATCTTGTGTGTTCTTAGCTCCAGAGCAGGGTGGGCTAGAAATTAGTTACAGATGTGCTTTTCAATTTTCCCTGACCTTTTTCCCTAGCTGTATCCTTAGTCTGGAAAAAAAATTTCATGTTGCTGATCAACTTTAAGTTAACCCAGAGCACAGAATGCTGTCCTCTGAAGATGCCGGCCACAGAGACTGGCGAAACGTTAGGAAGAACAACCTTCAGAACACGGCCAAAGAGCCCGAAAAACCCACAACAACCTTTAAGTTAACCCCACTCCCATGCCTCTGGCTAGACGGCAGTGAGGGCTGAACACTGTTGGCTCTTCCCCTCATCCCTTTTGCACCCCCAGTCCACCCTTGGTTCTATACCTGTTGTCAGATTTTAGGCCGGATGCTCCTTGGGGCACTGCCTTGTATTGTAAAGTGCATCTGTATTAGGAGGACTCGTAACCAATGATAAAAAGTGATGGTAAATATTTAAGTGGAACAGCCTTATCTCAAGTCTTGCTACTCTTTCAGTTAGCTCCCGGTTGTCTAATACTCTGAGTAGTGGCAGCATTCCAAAACCTTGGACAAGCACCACGGCCGGGCTGCTGGGAGATGCCAGAGGTTAAACCTGGGACTTCCAAAACAGAGATCCAAGTTGGTCTTTGCAACGTTCCTGCCAGTTAACAAGTACTGCTTGGGATGCTGAGGCCACCTCTACAATTAAACTGAGGCAGCTGTCCTTTTTGGCAGTGCTGACTAGTGGGTTGCAACTACAGCCAAATATCCATTCTGTCCCCCTTCTCAGTACACAGGGATGTCAGGATTTAAGCCTCCCCACCTTGCTTGCTGGAACTGGAAGATTGAAGCCTCTTCTATCCACTTTATTTTAACTGAAATCACAGTGATGGAGAAGCTGGGATCCCATTACGACTGAGATCTCAAAAGGGATGAAAGCCTCTCTTGCTCCCATCACACCAATCTCCTCACGGATGACTGTTTCCTCAGAACTTCCATGTCAAGATTGCTAAGGATGGGGGAAGAATCAAGCCCCTCCCACCTACTCTTTCCAGCAGCCCCAGCTAAGAGCAGCTCCCCAACAAGGAGCACTAGCCCTTTCCCTGCTCTGCAGAGGGGAAAAGTGTTTGTGTGGGGGAAGCTGCAATGAGAAGTGACCAAGAGTTGTGTGTCTACCGTGGGCTGGCCACCCTTGATTCACTTCTTTGGAGTTACAAATTTTATAATGCCTTTGCACCAATGCAATGCATGCAACTCACTTCAGTCGTATTATGCCAAGCATTTACAAAAAGTTTGGAAAGTCTGTTCGGAATACAGCTTCCAGAATCCCCAGCTAGTATGCCCAGTGGCCATGCTGGTGGGGGATTCTTGGAACAGGAGTCCAAAATGTCACTTCCCCAATGGCTGCTTTATGGCTCTAGTAGACTAGATGTAACTACTATGACGATACATTTTCTCACTCTGCATCCCCATGCGTGACTTCATCCCAGAGAATCCATGGAAGCAGTTACAACATTCTTACCCAGCTCATCATCTGTCATTGGCAGGTAGTCATCTATTAACTCATCTGATTTATCTATCATTCTGTCCACTCCTTCAGCCATCATCTGCCCCACGCTGGTCTCCATCATGGTGTTCACGCCACTCCTCACAGCAGACTTGGCCATCTCCATGTGTTCATGGGCAGTCTCTCTGGCAAGGTCTACTACGCTTGACATGGCATCCTTTGCTTCCGTGACTCTGGTATAAACAGGTGCTAAGGACTCTGTGAGAAGGCCCTTTGCACCTGATACCACCTGGAAAGAAATTCAAGGGGAAGAAGGTGAAGCTATTATATTAAGACCAAAAAACTGGAGGTGGTCACAAAATCACAGTCCAGCGCATAATCCCTCCATAATAAGATCTCCAGTTCCCAAGTACCCACCTGGCTTACATACATTGATTTATGGCAGGAAAGATACTCTTTACTGAGGTATACGCTTAGTGATGAATAGGAGGATTTCTATGACACGTCATTTTTTTTTGCAGCCTACACAGAGGAAGTGTGAAATGTCATAGAAATCCTCCCCCTACTGATGAGGCATCCGTTGTGGATGACCAGACAATAATGCCATAGGACAATCACAAATGTTGTCAAGTTTCAATTAGTTCTTGTCAGACTTCTTATGCCATTTAATTATGTGCCATCAAGTCCATTCTGACTCATGGTAATCCTCCCAGGTTTTTTAAGGTACAAACTGTTCAGAAGTGGTTTGCCAGTTCCTCCTTGCAGTGGCAATGTGGGACTTGCCCAAGACTGCATAAGTGGCAGGGCTTGTAAGCCTATCAACCACACAAACTCTGGGTGATCTAAGCTGGCTACTCACTGGGGAAGTACACAGAGGAGTCACATTCCTAGTTTCACAAGCAAGTGCTTTAAGCTAGTGAGCTATAGCAACTCCATCTTATCAATGTAATTTTCTTAGAAGATAGCAGCAACTCTAATTGGCATCCAAACATAAAAAGTACCCAGTGAGATTACATTGATAATTCTCAGTGAGGTCAATGATCTGACTGGGAATGATGTCTTTTGTGTTACCTGTGCCACAAACTAGAAATCATTGGCTCTCCAGATGTTGCTAGACTACAATTCCTATACACTCTGTTCCAGTGCTTCCCAGCCTTGGATCCCCAGGTGTTCTTGGACTACAACTAGTGCTAAACTAGTGCTTAAGGCTTCTGGGAGTTTTAGTCCAAGAACATCTGGGAACCCAAGTTTAGGAGCCATTGTTCTAGTCAATACTATCAACAGTTAAGGATGCTGAGAGCTGTAGTCCAACAAGATCAGGGGGGCACAGATTCTCCACTGATGGTTTACTACACAGATAGGCAGCACAATATAAATAGAGTCCAGGTTGAACCATTACCTTTTCCACAGCCTGCTGCACAACAGGCAATGTCTCTTGCAACTTGTCCAGAGATTTGCAGGCAATATTGTCCACCACAGCAACTGTGAAAGGGAAGAAAAAGGAACCCTTTAACTTTTATCAAAAGAGCTGGGGATGATGGTAATTGCAGTCTACCACCATACAGAGACACACAGGCTGGGAATGAACTCTAAAAGGCAGACCTAGCAGGAGCGAGGCACCCAGGAGTGGGTCTACCACTCAACAGGAGATACTTACTTTGTGGTTCAAGTTTATCCAGGAGAGGTTGTGCCCCGCTGGCTGCTGTTGTAGCAATAGCCTTCACTCCTACTTCTGCCATATCACAAACTGCCTGGATGGCTGGGTGGGACTCCTTGGCAGATGTGTAGGAAGCAGAAACCATCTCATAGGTGGAGCTGACCAGGGGCAGATCAGACACCTTTTTCAGGACACACTAAAAAGAGACAACCACATTGAGTCACCACCATCTTGTCAGAATTCAGTCACACAGTGTCACTGGCAAAGCCAGAGTTCCTTGGTGAGCAGGGGGCTCCCACTGGGGCACAGCGCTGCTTCTAACTGGAGGTGAGGGTAGAACTCTAGTTGGGGTTTGGGATGGTGGCTAGATTACTGAATTAGGACTTGGGAAATGCAGTTCAAGCCATGAAACACAAGTGAACTTTGGCTGGTCATTCTTTGTGACTGTAGAGTAATCTACCACCCACGATTATTGGGAGGATAACATTGAGGAGAAAGGAGGAAAGCCACATATTCCAACTTAAACACTTTGGAGGAAAATCAGTGTATTGATGTGCAAACAGTATCTTCCCACTGGTAGTATTTTGATTACTAATATAGAGTGAAAAACCTTCTGGTGTGCCAGACATGGGGGAGAACTGCTGTGAAAAGACTACCCCTCAGGGGTTTTGGGATCAGCTCTTCCAAGAATCCCCTGCTAATCAGAATACGCAGATGATCGCTCCCATGTAATAGTACTTCCACCTGGCTGACAGAGGCAGCTGGCTCACAACCAGAGCAATGTAGGCTTCCAATGTGGAGGCAAGGTAGCTTCCTCCCCCTCCCAGTCCATGAGCTGCCTCTACTGCCTTTTATTACTGTGAAGAATGCAAAGCGATCCATTAATAGGCCTGACATCTATTGTTTGCACTTTAGCCCTCGGATACAGCAAGCACTTCCAGTTCCACATTTATAGCTAGCCGCGTGGCACTTTGATCACCTACCCAATGCTCCTCTTCAGTGCTCTGAGGGCTCGCTGTCTTTGTCTCCTCTTCAGCAGAAGACATGACGACAATGATGGCGAGGAGGAGGAGGACACACTGCAGATGGCCAAGATAAATGCCACTCAACAAGAGAGCCACCAGCTGTATTGCACAAAGTAAAAAACTGCAGCAGCAAGAAGAAAAAGTATTCAGTGTTGAGAACTAGGATCAGGTTTAGAGACCCACTTGGCCAAGAAGATTCCAGGATGGCTTTGGGTCTTTCTTAGCCAAAATAAGCTACCTAGGTTTGTTGTGAACATAAAAACAGAGAAGGAAGGAAAGACCATGTAGGCCACCTTGAGCATCTCGGAGGAAAGGCAGCCTATAATTTATTTATTTATTTATTTTATTTATATCCCACCTATCTAGTCAATAGACCACTCTAGGCGGCTCACAACAGGGGTACAACAATAACTAAAAACGAATTTACAAAGAAGAAAACTTTCAACCATGAAATTATAAACTAAAAAAGAAAAAAGGAAAATCAGGATTAGCTAAGGGGGGGTGGGGGGGAAGGCCTGCCGAAACATCATTGTCTTTAATTGCTTTTTAAAAATATCCAGCCAGGGGGCCGCGCGAATGTCCGGGGAAGGTTGTAACAAGCTTTGGGAGATCTATTAACAAAACAATTAGGAGTCACAATGTGCTCTTATATAATACGCAAAACACAGGCCAAGTAGTTTTGATAAGCTGATTCTATTCATCATTGGGCATCTTCAAAAGGCCTCCAAAACTGAACCTTTCAATGCACCTTAGACAGCATTAAGGAAAAAAATTATTTTTCTTTTTTTTCCCCAAATCCCCCAGCTAGTGTGGCTGTGTTGGCTTGAGAATTTGAGGACTGCCATTTCAAAAGTGACCTTTTAAAGCTCTCCACAGGACATAAGGCTTAGGCATGGTATGAAAGATTATAATTGCAAGTATACAAGACAAGTATCCAAAGAACAAGAAAAAGGAAGAAAGGAGGAAAGGAAACTGGGTCCCACCATTCAAACTTTAAATTAAGAGTGAGCAATTGGCAGTCTTTGGCCTTCTTGCAAAAGCAAAGCAAAGCGTGCTGCTTATATATTGCCCCATAGCGCTTCAAGCACTTTCTGGGTGGTTTATAAGTTAATTATGCAGGCTACACATTGCCCCCCCCCAGCGAGCTGGGTACTCATTTTACCGACCTCAGAAGGATAGAAGGCTGAGTCAACCTTATGCGCTACCTGGAATTGAACCCCAGGTTGTGAGCACAGTTTTGGCTGCAGTACAGCAATTTAACCACTGTGCCACAAGGCTAAAAACCATCTGTCCCTCCACTGGACAGCCTGCCAGATGGGAAGGAAGTGGGGGAAGGAAGTGGGGGAAGGAACCTTGCCTATTTTTGGCTCCTGTCCCACCCACTGCTGGTATGCAACCCCCGCCATTAAGGATTACACCATCCCCTTCAGGCAATGTAGTCCACTCTCCACCCCCCCCAGGAAATCAGCTTTTCCCCACCTCCACCTAGCATATTCAGGAGGGAAGGTGTGGTATATGAGGTGGGATGGGAAAAGCTAATGATTCCCTCTGGGGACAGGAATGCTGCAATGCCTGGAGAGGGTTATTGCAATCCACAACAAGGGCCTGCATACGGGCAGGGGGCGAGGCAAGAGTCCAGAGTACTCCCATGAGTCACACTTTCAAGAGTCCTAGCCAGATAATATTCCTTGAGCACACACATTTAAGAACTTCCCTGGACTTCATGCTCTTGTGACCTCAAGAGTACATTTCCATAGGATTGGCCAGTCTTATCCCTCTGCTACAGCTCAGAAGAACTGAAGAAGGTAGTAAACTATTTACCGAAAGGACTGCTAAGTGAGTTTCTGTTACAGAGACCCCACAGTTCTACAAAACAACCCCAGGGTCACAGAATTAGGCTCTACCCTGAGAGCCCACCTTTTTCCCTTCTTCTTTGGCATGCTTCCAAACCATTTTGGAACACCAGTTCCTTGAAAAAGAACTCCTTTAAGTCTCTGGAAGAACAGGGAGCCTTGTAATACTTGGATACTGTATGTTGTGTGGATACAATGAGCTTTAGGCGGGATCTTGGGATTGTTATGAAGGTGTGTGTGTTTTTGGTCTGGTCTCTGAGTGTTCTTTGTTAATTTCATTGTATGTGTATACACTATATATATGTTCAATGACAATAAATGGAAATTGAAAATAAATTGAAATTATTTAAATTTTAATGTTAACTAGCCCCCCACCCCGTTTTCACATGTTCCAACACACTTCTTCCAAAGAATGGACACACAAAAGCTTATGAAAAATAAAAACAGTAGTTGGTTTTAAAGGTGCTACAAAACTCATGGTTTCTCTTGAACTACAACAAACGCTGCTACAGCCTAGATTACCTGGCCTCCGTATTGAAAACTCTTTGGAGTGTTGCAGGATTAGGCAGTCTAGAGGTGTCATAAGCAAAGAAGCCTAAACCTTTTAGACACCATCACAACAGAGCTAACACATATGACTTGCTAGGCCAGAAGTAGAGGCCACCTTTCTTAGCAGCTTTTATTTCCCAACAGTTTCAGGCAAGCCCACAAGCTTTAGATAAAAAGGCACACACACACCCCGACAGCACAGGGTAAACAGATGGGTAGTGCTTTTTGAATTGGATGGCTCCATTGAGTTCTCTTGTGATTGGTATCCTTTTTTCTATAGAGTTGGCAAAAGACACTTGATACCATATCGCATCCTCTCAGGTGAAATCCAACAGAGCCACACCTCAAACTGACTCTTTACAGCTGCAGTCACCCATCTTGTAAATCACTTTAAAACTTGAGATCCCGCCCATTCACCATCAAACCAGGATGTTTAGATTTTTCAGTTTCTCTCCCCACTTTAAGCTCTGTAACACCCAGCCAGATGAAAAGCCCTGCAGAACTCAAAAGCTTACCTTTTTCCAATATTTTGTTGGGCTTATTAAAAAAAAAATCTGCCCTAAATTTGAACCTTTGAGCACAAAATAAAATTCATTTAAAATGATACTACAGAAGACCACATACAGCACTAAAGCACATCCCAGACACAAATAAATATTAAGGGTTACTATCTCAAGTTACCTAAAAGCACAGTTCTCAAACTTACCTAGCAGCAACGCCTAACTCTCAAAGACCCTTATGGCACACAAGCTGATTTACCCAGGGGGATCTAATATATTAGTGATGATGTCATGAAGAGGCGGGCCAATCTTGATGGACTGCTGAGAAAAGCAATCAGAAATGCCCCGCAGGGTTCAATAAGAAAGCGGGAGTATGTGCCTCAGGCATTGTTCTGTGAATGGGGGAATCCGTGGTTGCAAAGCTCTGTTCTGTTTCTTAGGAGTAAGGACTATAGAATTTAGGAACTTACTTCAGAGTAAACATGTATAGCGCCATGTGGTCAACTGAGGGGGTGTATGATTGTTAATTCTAGTTCTGCCTTTCTCCCTGTCTTCCCAGTTTACTCCTAAGAACTTATGTGGAGTTACCGACTGTATTGCAACATGGATCTTGCCTGGGTGTATGATGACAGACTTTCTCCGGAAGACGAATCTCTTGCTGAGGGCATCCTCATCAACACTGATTACTTTTGTGGTTGTTTTTATTATTATTATTTGCGCTCTGACATCCGTGCACATGGTGCTTTACGGAGTTCCTTATGAGGAAGGGTGGACTTAGCCCTTACCTATTTACGAGCCTCAATTTTGACAGTTGTGAGATCTTAGAGAAATAATTTTTTCAAGCCAGAAGACAATCGATGTTTAATTTTATACAGTATAGCCATTCAGCCATCCCAGAACAAATAAAAACCAAAACAAACACACTATCCAAAATTCTTAAGTCAGGGTCACATGGATACCAATACAGCATTATCTTTCAAATGCTTTTGTCTAGCAACAAAAGATATAAAAAAAGAAATTTGTAAACCGCTTCTGAATGCTCTCCACCTGGAAAACTCTTAGAAAGATCGCCAGATGTCAGAACTGAGTTGATGGCACTTGATGATTATTATTGTAATCAGAGCCTTTACTAGCCTTTTTTTGGCAGATTGATCAATACAGTACTTTATCTTGGGGGAGGGGTTACCCAAATATTCTCACACTTACATTAATTGGTTAGTTTGATAGATTATGCTGCAGATTCTCAGTTTCAGGTAAGCCAGAGTGACTTGCACAGGAGAGATAACAGAAGGCAAAGAAGGTGTATGATGATTCTCAAGACAGAAATATCAAAGACTTTCCTGCTCTGCAGTAAAATAAATATAATATAAATCAAATAGCAGCCCTGCCCTGTAATGTTACATTCCTGTAATTGTGGGAGTCTTCTATGTATACAGCCTGGATGTTTGACAAATAAGTCCAGATATACTCTATTATATTACTGTCTGACTCATTCATCCTGCCTGCCATTGGTTTTCAGACTGAGATTCTGCAGTTCATCTATAAGAGTTTTGGCCATAATAAGGTTGCTGTTTCCCCCATCAGTGAGTCCCTGGGCTTTTTACCAGCCAACGGAAAAGCAATAATTTAATAGATGAATCTTTTCCCATTCTTGCACTAGAAAGTTGCCAAGTGTTGAGTTTGGCTGTTTAAGGGCACTGAGGTTTTATCCAGTGAGACCCCCTGGGCTTCTAATATCTATAGACCAATGCCTTTATTTTGTAGCTCTTTGCATGCTCTACAATTTGCCAGCTAGGGTCCAGATGCAAAAGGCTCCTATACGTTTAAGGAGCTTTATGGGACAGAACAATTTGGTAGGTGCAACTGGCTATGCAGTGCAACAGCTGCTGAAATTCCTTCTTTCCACAGAGCTCTTAAAGGTGCAGGATCAGTGCTTTGTTCTGAATCTGAACATCCTAAGACAATTCCATGTAGGAATATATGTCTCCTGCTTTCTTTAGGAAGGTGATTTATGGCTTGCTGAGCAGGAAATAAAAAAAACCAGTACAACGTGACAGTAGAGTCCCCCTTTCCCCCATCTGTGGCAGCTTTTTCATTTGCTTAGTGGTCCACTATGCTTTCTAATTCAGGTTTATTTTCAGATGCACGACTAGGTTTCCTAATGGATGCTTTGTGCCCTAATTCAGAACTCTGTGTTTGTGGTTCTATCAGCAGGTGCATCCTTTTGTTTCTGGCATGTTTGCACACGTTTGCACATCATGGATCTCCATTCTTTATTTCCCCTCTTCTTGTGGGTTGTTTTACACATTGGTACTTCCTTGTGTGCATGCAAATCTGGAATTTCTTTTTGTGCTTATTGTTTTTCACCACAACCATTTTATTTAAGTGGTGTAAAGAAATACAGAATGGGGTGTACAGTCAGTTATGTATTTAACAAAATGTTAAATTATATTCCTCCCAGAGAAACCAGTGAGCAGAAATGCACTCTGCCATCCCCAAAGTTGCCCTGTTCTTCCCTCCCCTCCACCAGCATCCTCATTTGGGGGCCTATCACCAGTGGTGGATAGAAGCCTGCAGAATTCTCTGTGGACTGAGGGACTTCTATCACATGGTTAGAAGGCTGGATCTATGTCAGCTTCACTGGTTCCCCCAATTTTAAGTGATTTGGGGCCAGGATATCCCAAAGACATCCTTTTTTAACCTAAGCTGTGAGAGATAAGCAGCCAGAGGGGGAAAAAAAAGAAGAAAATTCTTCCTGTACCTTTAAAAAATGCTGTAGAAGAAATCCCAGATGTTGCTTATCATGCAAACTGCGCCTGCCAACATGCCTTTTTTTCTTTGGAGCAGCTATTAAACCTGAAACAAAGGCCCTGCTTTCTTTTCTATCTGATTATCCCCTGTGGAACCTAAGAAATGGTTGGATAATTAATCATACTTTTAATATATCCAGCCTTATGTTGTTGTTTAGTGGTGTCCAACTCTTTGTGACCCCATGGACCAGAGCACGCCAGGCCCTCCTTTCTTCCACTTCCTCCCAGAGTTGGGTCAAATTCATCTTGATAGCTTTGGTGACACTGTCCATCCATCTCATCCTCTCTCATATCCTGCCCGATAAAAGTTTTCACAAAGGATTTTCTCGTTGCTTCTGGAGGTGACTGGGATACAACCTTGAGCCACACTCCAGAACAAATTCCTTACAGACTCACCTCTCCGTCTCACTGCTTGCATTTCAACAAGCAACCAAACCAAGTCTCTTTAATAACTTCTTGAAGTTCCTGAGTGAGTGATTGATTGATTTATTATTCTTGCTGACTTCAGTTTTGGTAGTGTTTGTTGTTTTACTGACCTGTTTGACTGGTTGATCTAGTGTTGTTTTTCTAGTAAGGGAAATGTAAAGATATCCTCTGGTATATAAGGTGGCTTTCCTACTGGTGATATCTCTAAGACAGGCAGAAAGTATTTCTTCACCTAAGAAGCCCCTTTTAAAAGGGGACTACACACATAGGCAAAAGGCAGATCTATCAACACATAATAGCCACCTGCGTTAACTTTAACTTGCTTCCAGGTGCAGTTCAAAGATCCCTAAACTACAGACTAGGATAGCTGGATTGCCATATTACTGAAGCAATCAGCCTATGGAATTGCTGTTCCTTTCATATTTTATTGTGAGCTAATCAGGGTCCAGACCTTTTTTTGTGGTGGCACTCATCTATGGGATGCTCCATCAAAATATCTTCACCTGGCACTCATTTTGTTCTGTTGCAGGTGAGTGAGTCAAACTTTTGCTCACTTTACCCAAGCTTTTGGTGAAATATAATAATTTTTTTTCAAAGTGCACTAGTTTACACTGAGTAGAGTTGTTGCAGGTCAGTTCTCCATCAGAGGCACTCTCTTGTCCATTTCTTTCCAGCATTTTTCCTCCTGTATAAACCAGTGTTTTTCAATGTACAGCTGAGAAAAGTGCAACTCACAAGTTACCCTTATCAGAACAATTTCTATATGCATAAGGTGGACATCCTCTCAACACCCAGTGCTTTCTATTATACTGTTGCTTGGCTTTTTAAGCCATGCATGCCTTTAACTGGAATGAATTAAAGAGCAGAAATCTGGCCCGTAGCCACTAAAGGCTGCATCAAGAAGAAAACCACAAGCCCCACCCCTGGTCTCAAATTCAACCTGCTCCCTGTTCTTATTTGCATTTCTCCATGAGGTGAACAGAAGGTGTGCTCAGATTGGGACTCTCGGCAGAAGCATGAGGTGGACATTCCCAAGACTTAACACACTGTAAGAGCAGTGCTATATGTTACAATGGCAACAGAAAGCACTGGGGCAAGGGCTACATTTTCCACAGCAAACACAGCCTGCTGGTATCTTTAAGCACCTGAATTCTAGATCAAATCAAGCCTGAACTATCTCTGGAGGCAAAGCACTGAGCTGTCCTCCTTTGGGGTACCTCATGGGAAGGTAGGATTCTGTGGCAAAAACAATAATCCTGGGAAAAGTGGAAGGCAACAGGAAAAGAAGATGACCAAATAAGAGATGGTCTGACTCCCTTAAAGAAGCCACTGGCTTGAGTTTACAAGAGTTGAGCAGGACAGTAGAGGATGAGACATTTTGGAGATCACTCATTCATAGGATCACCATGAGTTGGAGGTGACTTGACAGCACATAACGGCAATATATGTATCTGGGGAGAGTTTTATTCTTTATTCAGTGTTTATTCTCATCACTCACAGGAAAAAAGCCTGTCACATTCTTGTTGAAGTATCAGAAAAACATTTTAAACAAATTTAAAATAATAAATCATAATACATCTCAAACAAGGTTGTTCTCCAAAACAGGCAGAACTTTATTTAAAATGTGATCACAAATGGCACATTGCCCTTAAAATCCAATCTGGGCAAAGACATACGGAAAGAAACACATTATATACCTTACCTTTGTTCTAAAATAACACTGAACTTCCGTCAAGAAGGTTCATCTTCTGGTTTCTCCCATTACAGTCATGAGAAACTTTTAAAATTCCTCTTTCAAACATCTGTTGTAATGATTAATTTCTGTGGTTAATTTCCAATACACTGTAACAGTTTCTTAATACTCTGTTTCCCCGAAAATAAGACAGGGTCTTACATTAAGTTTTGCTCCCAAAAATACATTAGGGCCTATTTTCGGAGAATGTTTTATTTTTTTCCATGTACAACCATCTACATTTATGCAAGTGCAGTTGTGTCATCTTCTTTTGGTTGCTGCACAATGGTGGAGGGCAGGGTTTCACTTAACTGGGGCTTATTTTTGGGGTAGGGCTTATATTACGAGCATTCTGAAAAAAATCCTACTAGGGTTTATTTTCAGCTTAGGTCTGATTTTCAGGGAAACAGGGTAGCTTCCTGCTCAGAAGTAATGAGGGATCAAACTACAAATCCTATGTGTCTGTTCTTAATACGTTTATTGATTAATAAACTTAATAAAAATTATTTTCTGACAATTGCTGGCTTCCAGGTAATTGTGGCCTGATCAAGGTTTCTGAGAGATGTCTTGATTCATCATGGCACCTGATCTGGTGATGTTTGGTGTCGTTTTCTGAGTGTTGTCTCTCTACATGCCTTTGCTGTAGGAAACACTGTTGAAAACTCTACATCGAACTGTAAAATGTAGCACTGAAGTTCCCCCCCCCCCCAAAGAAAACAAGGAAGAGTCCTTTTAATTGTATTTTAATTGTTCTGTTATTGTATTTTAAATGTTGTAAGCCGCCCAGAGACCTTTGGCTAGTGTGGGCGGCATCTAAATTAAATAAATTAAATAAATAAATAAACAATGACAAGTGGAGTTTATTTGGCATAAACTTTTGTGGACAGCAACCCACTTTATTATGCCAAATAATGTTGGTCTTTAAGGTGCCCCTTCTTATGGGGGCCATTTTTATAGGGTCCAAAGGCATTCATCCCATACAAGCGTACTTTTTCTCTTATGTATATTTTAGAATTCTTGTAAGCATCTTTGGGCAGACTTTACTAAAAACCGAGAAGGTGATAGGCGGGGACCAAAAGCAACTCAGAAGAGTCTCCGGGGGCAATGCTGCCCCCCGTGGGGGATTCAAGCAGAATATAAATAAGCCTGGCAGGCGACGATCCAAGAAGGCAACCCGCTTTCCACCGCGGAGGGGCCGGTGCCCGCCCTGTTGACTTCCGCTCGGTAGTAGTAGCTGCTGGAGAGACCTTGCTTGACGTACGAAGCGGGGATGCAGGAGTGAGAAGGCGGCCAGGGAGGAGAGCGAGACTGTGAGGCGAAGAGGTGGGGGGGAGGCGAGCTAGGCGACCCCCGCTTATCATCCCAGGGCCGGGAGACGATCCTGAGGCTCTTCCCGCGCCCACCCCCCACCTCCCGCCTTTCCCTCTTTTGGTGAAGCCCGAGCTGGTGAAGTGCAGCCATGAACGAGACCGGAGAGGAAGGGTAAGTGAGCGGCGCGAGCGAAGAAGGCGAGCAGCCCCCTCTCCCCCCCCCCGATGTGTTTCCTTTGATTTTGATTTCGCCTGGATGGGACGAAAATGCTTTGCCAATCAGGATCGAGGCGCGTTCACACTGGCTGCACCCGCCATCTCCAGTGGTAGAGGGACCGCGTCAGGCAATTTGATGCCAGCATTTTTGTTTTGTTTTTTCCAGGGGGGCTTCTCTCGTAGCTTTGGGCTGCTGAGGCCCGGAAAGGGAGAGCCTGATGTTTAGTAAAAAGTTTCTGAAGAACGTGAAAACGGAGCGATGCGTGTGATCTTTCCGTTTTCTACAGTGGAATGGAGGGATTTAGGGGCAGGGCTGGAGAAACCGGTGGTTCGCTAAATATGAACTTCGCCGTCTTTTATTTTTCCATTTCATTTTTATTTTGTTTTTGATTGTAATGTTTGCACAGACTAACACGGCTAACTCTTCTTGTTGTTGTTCAGTCGTTTAGTCGTGTCCGACTCTTCGTGACCCCATGGACCAGAACACGCCAGGCCCTCCTGTCTTCCACTGCCTCCCGGAGTTTGGTCAGATTCATGTTGGTTGCTTCAATGACACTGTCCAACCATCTCATCCTCTCTTATCCCCTTCTCCTCTTGTCTTCACGCTTTCCCAACATCAGAGTCTTTTCCAGGGAGTCTTCTCTTCTCATGACATGGCCAAGGTATTGGAACCTCAGCTTCAGGATCTGTCCTTCCAGTGAGCACTCAGGGTTGATGTCCTTCTAAATGGATAGGTTTGTTCTCTTTGCAGTCCAGGGGACTCTCAAGACTCTCCTCCAGCACCACAATTCAAAGGCATCAATTCTTTGATGGCCAGCCTTCTTTATGGTCCAGCTCTCACTTCCTTATATCACCACAGGAAAAACCATAGCTTTGACTATTCAGACTTTTGTTGGCAAGGTGATGTCTCTGCTTTTTAAGATGCTGTCAAGGTTTGTCATCGCTTTCCTCCCAAGAAGCAGGCGTCTGTTAATTTCGTGGCTGCTGTCTCCATCTGCAGTGATCATGGAGCCCAAGAAAGTAAAATCTGTCACTGCCTCCATATCTTCCCCTTCTAATTGCCAGGAGGTCATGGGACCAGTGGCCATGATTTTTTTTTTTATGTTCAGCTTCAGACCATTTTTGTGCTTTCCTCTTTCACCCTCATTAAGAGGTTCTTTAATTCCCCCTCACTTTCTGCCATCAGAGTGGTATCATCTGCATATCAGAGGTTGTTGATATTTCTTCCAGCAATCTTGATTCTGATTTGGGATTCATCCAGTCCAGCCTTTCGCATGATGCATTCTGCATGTAAATTAAATAAGCCGGGGGACAATATACAGCCATTTCGTACTCCTTTCCCAATTTTGATTTCTCAGGAGATAGATAAGGTGGTCAGGCACTCCCATTTAAGAACTTGCCATAGTTTGCTGTGGTCCACACAGTCAAAGGCTTTTGTGTAGTCAATGAAGCAGAAGTAGATGTTTTTCTGGAACTCTCTGGCTTTCTCCATAATCCAGTGCATGTTAGCAATTTGGTTGCCTATGAGGGCTATTCCATTTCTTCTACAGGATTCTTGCCCACAATAGTAGATATGATAATTGTCTGAATTGAATTCACCCATTCCCATCCATTTTAGTTCACTGACGCCCAGGATGTCAATGTTTATTCTTGCCATCTCCTGTTTGACCACCTCCAGCTTACCAAGGTTCATAGATCTTACATTCCAGGTTCCTATGCAGTATTTTTCTTTGCAGTATCGGATTTTCCTTTCACTTCCAGGCATGTCCGCAGCTGAGCATCCTTTCAGCTTTGGCCCAACCACTTCATTAGCTCTGGAGCTACTTGTTCTTGTCCTCTGCTCTTCCTCAGTAGCATGTTGGATGCCTTCTGACCTGAGGGTCCCATCTTCCAGCGTCGGATCTTTTAGGCTTTTGTTTCTGTTTATAGAGTTTTCCTGGCAAAGATACTGGAGTGGCTTGCCAGTTCCTGCTCCAGATGGATCGCATTTAGTCAGAACTCTCTACTATGACCTGTCTGTCTTGGGTGTCCCTGCACGCCATAGCCTATATTTTCTCTGAGTTACTCAAGCCTCTTTGTCATGACAAGGCAGCAATCCGTGAAGGGGCTACCTCCTCTACAACTTCAGTAACCATGAGGCTCAACCGGAGCAGGCTTGGTGAATTGTCATATATGACGTCTATGATGGGAAGGGTGATTCATGAACTTCTGAAGGGAAGTGCTTTCCCCTCCGCCCCCATGCCTAATTTTAGGATTAGGAGCCTACGTTCACCAAACAGATATGCAAAATAATCAGAAGGTATTTTTTTTTTAAGGGAAAGGTTTGGAAAGGGTGTGCCGCAAACTTGATCCCCGGAGGGGAGGGTGTGTATGTGTGCTTAATTGACTCCTGTTACCTCGCGTTCTCTGCCAAGGCTATTTGTCTTCTGACGGTTTTTCTTCTCATTTGAATGGTGTGTGTGTTTGAAGATGTTTGTCCTCCCTGGAGATATGCGTATATAAACATTGATGTAGATTATGGAAGGAGCAGCGTGGAAGTAACCAGTTACAAGCAGACTAGTTACTTTTATGGATAATGAGGATGGGTAGACGTTAACATTCCCAAAGCAACATGATAAGCAGGAACAAAGTTACATTGCTGGCTAACAAACAATACTTAAGTTTGACATACATATTTGACATTTTGACAAGCCCCACGCCCGCCCAAGTTTTACACCATGACTGACCCGAGTTTTCATTTCAGAAAGATAACAGAAACTAAGTAAGTTAGTTCCCAAGCTAGTTCCCACTGTTTTGATAGTGAACATTTATATTTCATACGGTAATGAATGAAGAAATGAATTGTTTTTAAAAGCTAAGAAAGGGTGTTGGCTTATCACTTCCCTGGCATGCTGTTTTTCCAGTCAAAACGATCCTCCTTTACAAACTGTTTTTCTGTTCTGCTAAAGGGTATTGGTCTCTGTGTATATTGCTGGATGAATTAAAGACACAGAACATCACATAAAAACGAGGAAATCTTTGTTGTCTGGTTCGATTAGTGTGGAATCACGGAACACTGTCATGGCGCTCTTTTGCTTCAAGGAGGTTGGGGGGGATGTTGATGGAGGGGGGGTAAATGGGGTTATTTCAGGGAAGGGCGTGCACCTGAGGCTGTTTGACAGAGGAAGGGGAGTGCTGAGCCAAGGGTATTATGGGAAAGTTGGTTTTGTATTACATGCATGCTGTATTTGCTTGGCAGAAAGCCTGGTGGAGCTCACTGAGACATTGAGGCATTGTCGAGAGTTCATTGTATTCCATATATATAAAACAAATTTCTTTAAAATGTTTTTTATCTCATTTATTGTATTTCTTTTTACTACATTAAACAAGTATTTTTCAACATCCCCATTTATTTCTGAGGATTCCGTATCCCACCACATTAATTTTTCTTTATTGTGTATAATCTCTCCAATAAATTGATTTGCTATATAATAATTTTTTACATTAGAAATACCTGAACCTCCTTTTTTGTGCCTGATACCAATATCTTTTATTTATTCTAGCTTTTTTACATTGATTACAAAATCCATTAACTAATCCCTGCCAATACAGTGGTGCCCCGTATAGTGACATTAATCCGTTCCAGGATTAACGTCGCTATCCGGAAACATCGCTATACGGAACATAAAACCCCATAGGAACGCATTAAACTCCATTTAATGCATCCCTATGGGGGGAAAACTCACCGGTAAGCGAAGATTCCCCATCCGGCTGCCATTTTCGCCGCCTCGGTAAGCAAGGGCAGGGTGCGAAAACGCTGCAGGCGGCCATTTTCTGCACCCGGCAGCCATTTTGGAACCGCCGATCAGCTGTTTTCTAAAAATCTCAATGCGAAGATCGGTAAGCGAAACGCTTACCGATCATCGCAATGCAATGTTTTGCCACCTAAAACATCGCAAAGCGATTGCATTAGCGATCGCAAAAAACTTGTCGCTATGCGGATTCGTCGTTAAACGGTGCACTCATTAAGCGAGGCACCACTGTACTTGAAATCTTCTTCTAATTGAATTGGGAGCATCCTAAATAAAAAGGCAATTTTTGGTAATATTTTCATTTTAATCATAGCGATTCTCCCAAACTATGATAATTTCAATTTAGAATGCTCTTGCAATTTATCTTTAATATCACTTTTTAGTTAATTAAAAATTTTCTCCTTTAATTTTTGAGGCATTTTAACTATATTTATACCTAAATATTTAACATGATTACACATTTTAAAACTATATTTATAAACATTTCTTGTTCATATTTATTATGATTAAACATCATTATTTGTATTTTTTTGCCATCTAATAGTTAATCCTGTTATTTCCCGAAATTTTTCGAAGTGCTTTTTGATATTATCCATACTCTCTAATGGGTTTTTAATAGTCAATCATCAGCAAATAAATTAATCTTAATTGTATCATTTTTTCCTAATCCTTTAATTAATTCATCATTTCTTATTGCATTAACTACCAATTTTATAACCATACAAAATAATATTGGTGAAAGTGAACAGCCTTCTCTCGTGCCTCGGCCTAGAAAAATCCAGTCCGTTAAACCATCATTAACTATTACTCCTGGGGTGGGCATCACAATACAGGTGGAAAGTAGCACTGTCCTCTCCCAAGAATTCCTGCCCTCTTTCTGCTCTCTGTTCATTGATCCATTGTTGTTTAGTCGTTAAGTCGTGTCCGACTCTTCATGAGTCATATATTATGCATGACTAGAGTTAGATTCCAACAGTGTCTGAGGTCCCATCATTGGGCATCACTCTAGAGCAGGGCTGGGCAACTGTGGCCTTCCAGAGTTTTTGGATTGCAGCTCCCATGATCTCTTACTTCTGGTGTTAGACCACCTCCTTATGAAGGAAGGGAGGAAGGGAGGGAGGGAGGGAGGCAGGGAAGGAAGAAGATGACCTTACTCAACAGGACAGCCCTCAGAACTGACTCTTCCATCTGATTCTTCATTGAAAGATCCTACCCTTCCAGCAGGATTAAGGAGCTCAACTTCTTGCGAGTTATTTGCAGAATTTCCTCTTAATACAGGTGATTAAATCTACTCCCTCTGCTTCTTCTACAAGCGATCTACTTTAGTCTCTCCCTCCTCCTCCTCTATTCTTCCCACTGGGCCCTTCAGTCCATAAGCTCTTCTTCCACCTCTTGCAACATCCAGAACAAGCTCATTGCCTTTTGAATCCCTTCTGCTAAAATCCACAGAACCTTATCTTTCACCACTGCTCTGTTTATTATTCAAAAGCAAACACGTCTGTCATCTTAGGGGCCAGTTGGCTACATGGGAGTTTAGCCCACTCTGTAGCCTCCTGTTGGAATTGCTGGGTGTGATCTAAAAATGTCTGCTACATGACATTCTTGTTAGAACATTCCAACCCATCTCTAATGCGGAGCAATCCATCCCAGACTGGTCTAGGGTTCGCCCCTACTGTTTATTTGGAATGATTAAGATTGGTCCAAATAAACATGGTTTTCTTTCTGTGTGATCACTAGATCACTCCAGTGTAGGATTGGTGTGTGTGTGTTCTTTCTATACATGAAAGGTGGGAGAGAGTGGAAATTGGACAATCGCTCTCTTCTCCCCCTCCTCCACTCTGCTTTCTGCACTTGCACAAGTGTGTGTGTGTGTGTGCGCGTGTGTGTGTGCGCGTGTGTGTGTGTGTGTGTGCGTGCATATGCAAATGTTTGTGTGTGTTTGTGCATTGCAAGGATTACGGGATTTGGTCACCAACTGTGTGCATCAGTTTAAAACTTTTGGGGGCGGGTGGGCTGAGGGAGCAGGTAAACATGTTCATGAAAGTAGATGCACACAACACACTGATCCCCCTTGGCAGCACCTGTGTGTGTGTGTGTGTGTGTGTGTGTGTGTGTGTGTGTGTGTCTTCCCTCTTTAACTAGATCAGTGGGGCCCACTTATATGAATTCAAATGTCTTACTCCATCCTTCTCACCTTGCCCCCCTTTTCTGTCCCACATTCCGCCCCCCCCCTTTCTCTGTCCTCTGCCCAGCAAAGGAAATGCTTAATTTGCCAATATCGAGAAGTGGCTTGTTGATTAAGCCACTTGGCAATATTGGCTTTGGCCCAACCCGTCACATGGAGATGGCGGGAGCCGTTCTAATGTGGTCTGCACCATCTTACTCTCTGCTGTTAATATGCTCTTAGGGACTACTTGTAGAAGCCTTCAGAAGTGGCAATTCACTTTTGAAGTAAGTCACAGCAAACCTTTTAGTAATTGAGTACCAATTTTTCAAACCTGGATTTTTAGGTGTTTCTGTTTCCATTTTTGTGTGTTGGCATTTTGGGTGGTCTGTGCAACCTCCCCTCAGGTTCCAGGGGCAGAAAAGTGGCCCCTGACCCTTTCAAAGTTGTCTGTTCCTTTCCAGACCAAGTGTTATCTGGCAAAGGTTCTCATAGATTGCAGCCTGGATGCAGTCTATAAAACCTTGCACCAAATACCAATCATTATCCTTTGAACTGACACGGATGTCCTGTCTGTATCTCTCTGTTCATCTTAGTACCACTGCCACTGTCCTTCGTGTTGGGCATTTAAAGCCCCGTGAAAGGGCACAGAATGCCAGGATGCCAGAATATTTCTTTGAGATACTGTACCTCTACCCCTTCTGTACTCATTTCCTGCTCATTTGGCTGCTGTAGTGAGCAGAAACACCATTTTTTATTCTTCACATCTTGCTGTTGGCTATACATTTTTAGCTATGGCTGACGGGAGTTGCAGTCCAACAACATCTGGAAATCACACCAGTAATTCCAAATCTGAGTACCAAGGACTTATTAATGGACTTCAAACACTCAACATGTGCATTAAAAAAAATAAACACAGTAGATGCTATGTCTACTGTGCCTCTGCTTTGGCCCTTCCCACCCGCCTCTGTTGTGAATGGCTGACTTTGCCTTAGTTCTGTACTCAGTGTGGCTGGATCATTGTATCTTTTCTGATGCAGAGTAGCGCTAACATAGTTGGCTCTTGGAGAAGGCTGTCTGTTGTATCTCTGCTTGAGCTACTGTTCTGAGCATGTCTCCTTTCAGGCAGTAGACACAACTGAAACTTTAGAAGAGGTAGCCGTGTTAGTCTGCGCTAGCATGTCAGATAAAAATGAAACAAAAATAAAAAAAATAAAGAACACAAAAACATTGCAGCACTTTAAAGACCAACTGCTATATTTTAATGTGAGTGTTCGTGGACAGGCCCACTTCTTCAAACTTGTCCATGAAACCTCACATTAAAACATAACAGCTAGTCCTTAAAATGCTACAACATTTTTCTCTTCGTAATTAAATGTTGTTTGTTTGTTTGTGCCTGACAAATGGAACTGTGAACCACGTAGGATCACAGGAATGGCTTCTTCCAAGATGAGTCATTTTAATTCCTCAAGCTCTCTCTCTCTCTCTCTCTCTCTTTTTTGTGTAAATCTTTCTGTTGTCATTTAGGGCAGTGGTCCCCAACCTTGGGCCTCCAGATGTTCTTGGACTACAACTCCCAGAAGCCTTCACCACCACCTCTGCTGGCCAGGATTTCTGGGAGTTGAAGTCCAACGACATCTGGAGGCGCAAGGTTGGGGACCACTGATTTAGGGTATGATTCTGGTCTCAAGTTGAGGGAAGTGGAAAGAAGTGTGTTTCAGCTAATGGAAGTTTCAGACATGGTTGATCTAGAGACATCTCCAGCAAAGATGGCGATATATAAAAGCAGGATTTTTCAAGCCCTATGCCTTTGTGTAAAACTATTTTATATAATGATAACCTAGTTTACTCGAACAATTACCAAGTTTATTTGCTCATTTCTTGCTTGAATGGCTTTCATGCCTGTTACAGTATCTCCCAATCATGTTGTTACTCTATTGTACCTTTATATTTTTAAAGTGAGATGCAGTGTCCTGGGATTTGCGAAGAGTCTTTTTCTTTAGTGAATCTGAAAAGAATTTATTCTCTACCATTTTTGATTCTTTAATAGGGACTATGACTTCTTCGAAAATGTGACTTGTCAAAGTCCAATAGAAGTGGAGCCTTTTCTACGTTACTCCCTTGCTCCATCGGTAAGTGGATCAACTGCCAAACACATATTGGCTTGACATTTCCTGATTAATGCATGCAGCTCTAGACAAACAATAGGAATTCCCTGTCTGAATCTGGGCAGGGCAAAATCAGTACAGGATTAGATTCAAATAGAGGAGCCAAGGGTATGAGTGGGTGGGTGGAGAATGTATTTATTTCTCAAATTAATTCATTCTGTATGCACCATAAGAAAGGTGCAAGAAGGAAATATATTCTGTTGATTCCATCTTGGAGGGGATGTGAAGGCTGTATGTCTCCAGGAGGATTCTCACCAGCTTTTGTTATTGACTAGCGCAGCCTTGACCAACACACACCCTTTAAGTGTGTTGCACTAGAACTGCCATTGCCTCCTACCAACGTAGACCTCCTTGTTCTGTATTAGAGTCTGAAGGTTTGCCAATGCCTTTGTTATCCTTGTGGCTTTTCTTTTTCTTGCAGCTCCTGATCATAATAATCTTGTCCTTTCTTGAAACAAGAACAAGAAGATGCTGGCTTGATGAAAAATTGCCTCGGTGCAGTGGCTGTATTGGGGTGTTGACGTGAGTTGAAAACCTCGTTTTCTACTGCTCTTTTAAGTCACATATAAAAGAGAAGTGCATCAACCCCTCAATGGCTATTCTTGGGTCAAAGCAGGTCACCTTTTCAGATCTGTTCTTATGCTTGCAGTGTAGAGAGATGTCTTCTATTTTCCATCCAGAATTAAACCACCATGTTTCATACCCAAGCAGAGCAACCTCTATCTGTCGTATCGGGTGGGGGACCTCTGCATGGTCACTTGGGGGGCAACCTTTACATTCATCCTGCCCAACTCCACTGGCCCCAGACTGTCATAATGCAAAGGCAAAAGCTGATGAAAAGAGAGCCTCTAAGTAGGACTTCTGTCTCATCTAAATCTTCCAATCAGGACAGAATAGATTGTTGCAGGAAAAGTTAAAGTTAGCTGAGGTGAAACAGAACAGAATGAAACACAAGTTTCATAAACTTGTATGTCTCAGTCAGGCTCAAGCAGAGAGCTTTGGTGTGAGAATTGGGTTTTTCGAAAGTCATAAGAGTGATTGTCATATTTGTCTCTGAGATGTCAAAGGCAGGGGCCTGATTTATCATTAGGTAGAATGAACCAGCCACCTCTGGCAGTAGATTTTGATGTAATGCAAAGACAGCAAATGGTTAGTTAATATATTTTTTTATGCCGGCCACAGAGACTGGTGAAACGTCAGGAAGAACAACCTTCAGAACACAGCCAAAGAACCCGAAAAACCCACAACAACCATTAGATCCCGGCCATGAAAGCCTTTGCGAATACATATTTTTATTTTGTTTTTTACTGTCAGGAAGGTCCTCCCCAGCCCCCTTTTGCCCCATATACTTAAATAACATTGTTGGCTTCATGTACGCTATATCTTGATTTGGAGGGCACCATTTGTTGCTCTGCCTCAGGCAACCAAATATGTTTGGCTGGCTGTGGTTGGATGGTTTGTGATTCAGGTAATTTCAGTTCTCTGAATTAAGAGCTACAGGACATTTGCGATTGTTACCTGATAATATTGGCCACTTAGAATGAAAGTTCTCCTCACAACCAAGAAAAGAACTCTCTCAAGCACTGTGTTGCTCAGATACCATTTTATAAGCATTTTAAAAAAATACGATAAATGTGATGAATATATTACCTATGAAAAGGTATAGAACAGTGTTTGGCCTAAGGAGCTATGAAAAAACTGTAGACCAGTAGTTTAGATAGTCTAGCATTCTGCTCAGATAATAACCTACTACAGTGGTGCCTTGACCTACAAACGTCCCAACCTACGAACATTGTGAGTTACAAACAGCTCAGTTCGCGAAATTTTGCTTTGACTTGCGAATGGAGCTTTGACATGAATAAAAAAACACGGGGGAAGCAGGAAATGGACTTTGTATTGCTGGGTACTGCCTGGTACTGTAATTTTAAAATGTAAAAATTGGTTTAAAAGGTGCTTGGTTTGGTTTAAAGCTGTTTGGTTTTAAAGGTGTTGAAAAGGTGTTCGTTCCCTCCCTCCTTTCCTGCCCTTTTTTTAAACCTAAGTTCATCTTAGGTTCATCTTAGGTTAAAAGAAGAAAAATTCTCCCCCTAGTGGTAGAGGATGGATTAACTGGTTACAAACTTACAAACCATGCTTTGATATAAGAACAAAAAACAGCCGGAACAGATTGCAGTGGTGCCTCGCATAACGAGCGCACTGTTTAATGATGAATCCGCATAGCGATGTGGATTTTGCGATCGCTAATGCGATCGCATACCGATGTTTCCAATGGCCAAAAATCGCTTTGCGACAATCGGTAAGCGTTTTGCTTACCGATTTTTGCATAGCGATTTTTTAAAAACAGCTGATCGGCGGTTCCAAAATGGCCGCCGGGTAAAGAAAATGGCCGCCCCCTCCGTTTTCGCACCCTGCCCTCGCTTACCGAGGGTGCGAAAATGGCGGCCGCATGAGGGATCTTCGCATAACGGTGAGTTTATCCCCCATAAGAAGGCATTAAACGTGTTTTAATGCGTTCTTATGGGGTTTTCTGCCCCGCATAGCGACGAATCCACATAGCAACGTTTTTCCTGGAACAGATTAACGTCGCTATGCGGGGCACCACTGTAATCGGTTTTCATTGCATTCTTATGGGAAATGCTGATTTGACTTATACACTTTTCCACTTAAGAACATCTTCTGGGATGGATTAAGTTCATAAGTCAAGGCACCACTATAGTTGCCTGTGGCAAATCCACAGGCAGATCATGTGTAAAACTGTTTTCTTCTGGTTTTGGATGTCATGAACATGATAGGGCTGGCTTTCTTATGAATTGCAGCTTTGGTCCACAGACTCCATAATGTTTTTTTTTTAAGTTTTAGTGGCCATTCTTTTGCAGCTGTATGAACATAATGAACACCCAGGATGTATGCACAAGCATATGAAAGAACACAGTAAAGAGACAGAGGCCAAAATCCTGTTCCATAAATTGTATCTGTGTAAGAGTGATCATGTCACTGCTTAGGGGAGACTGCTGCCGCTTAAAGAGTTTCTGCTTCAAATCCAGGGCTTTCTCAACTCATATGTAATCCTCCTCCTTGAACACAAGTTGGGTGAGCCCCAGAATGGAAGCAGGTGCTCTTTAGTTACTAGAAGTAATTACTATTGCCTTGCTTGTAATGTCATCTGCCAGGGAAAGACTGCTGGTAATTGAAGAGTTGGTGTTTCCATCCTGGGATTTCCTCAACTTGCATGTAATGAAACTGATTGTACATGAGTAGAACAAGCTTTGGGGACAAAGCAGGATCTCTGGCAATCTCTCTCTGCCAGCAATACGGATGACTCTTGTGCAGATGTTATTTACAGAACAAGATTTTAGCCAGAGTGTATGGCACAGTAAGTGTATTGTACTTCTTTGGTTGGACTTAATAAAGACTCTTTGTAAATAAGACAACAGCTACATTGTCTTGCATTGGAAACCCCCAATTAAAACAATATTACAGTGAGATCTTATAGAAGAGTGCCAAGATCACTTTAAAATGTTTTGTACTGATATATGAATAACGTTACATTTTAATGTTTCCTTTACTGTCCTCATATCATGCTATATTTTAATAGTGTTTAATAGAATGTTTTCTATAAACCACCAGACATCCAAGGTGCTGGCACAGATGCGTCTTTTTAAAATCTATTTTATTTCTCTTACATCCAAAAATTTAGATTGCTTAGTTTGGGAGACAGGAATGATGGCTGGGTTTGCAGTCCAATGCATGCTTATATAAGCTATTTGTATTTAAGAACATAGAACATCGGGGGGGGGGGCTCAGGTGAAAATCTGGCTTCCATCTTTGAAAAAATTCCTTTTCATACCTAAGTTTCTCCAAGACATAAGTATCATGCACAAGCTGTTTCTCCATTTATCATTGAAAGCCTGGTAAAATGATACAAGTTGCTGGTTCCCCTGGTGTCTCCATTAACTCCTCATTGCTGTTACATCTTCTGTTTTAAACAATGCATAAGGCTGTTTAATTTGCTGGATGGAAAGAGAGAGGACTATATATATGGAGACATATATATATTCTGGGACTCTTCCCCCCCCCCCCATGTAAACCATTACAGGTCAGTTCATTAAAGATAAAGTGACTCCTACAACATCAAGCCTGTGTTTCCAGAGAGATAAAATCTTGTATTTCACAGTCATTGTGATTGGGTTCTTCATGCAGTGTAGGTGGGCCTAGGGATTTGGCGGGAATGACAGTCGGGGTAGACGTTTTTGTTCCGATCAACTCAGGTTTATTAACTTTAACATCGGTTAAATCCGGACCAAGCGGGTCCAACAGCTCTGCATCGGTTAACAGGGTATACTTCTTAGGTTTAACAACTGTTCCAACATTCCCCACTCTTAACGTCTCTTCACTCCAGGGAGGAGGGTTGTGCCCGAGTTCATTATGGGAATACTCAGCACCGCACATGTCGTCCCACAACAAGGATGCTTCACGACAGTACCCTCTAGCCTCGGTAGAAAGGGGCTGGTTCCACAAGGGGTCCCGCAAACCTCCCAGGGTTGGGCGACCGGATCCGCTTCCTTGTTCCATCCCTTCTTTTGCTCACCTGCTCCCCGCTTCTTTAATTCTTTGGGCAAGGGCAGCAGTCCATCCTCCTTCATGAGGTTTGGAAAGCTTTTCACCAACCGGGCTATTCTCTCTCGTTCCGCTCCTGTCTCATCTGTCTGAACCCCTCTTTCCACACTTTCCGTTCTGCCTCTACCTCCCTCCTCCTCCTCTTTTATCTCCTCGTCCCATCTCCATACACCCAACTCCTCCCCCCAATCTCTCGCTCTTTCCACCAGGAACACTTCAATCGCTTTATTTGTTCCGCCGTCATCATCATCCAGTTTTATTAGTTCCCCCACGACACATCCTTCACTTTCTTCCTTTGGCTTTTCAAGTGAGGACGGCTCACTCCTGTTCCTCCACTCACAGTCATAGATGAGGAAAGGGAGCAAGATGCTAGACTCTTCATACAATCTGAACTCTTCAGAAGTTCTTACACAGGGATAAAGGGGCTGGTAACTTAATTCTCTAACGTTCTGTTAGCCTCTTCCAATTATTCATTCGGTAGCTTATTAAGTGTGGAACAAGCCTTCAGTTGCACAATCCTAGAGAGATGTGGAACTCTTTTTCCAGTCACAAGCTACAGTATTCCAATCAATCCATCAAACACCTCTCCTAATGGTTTCACCAGGTGACAAAATTAGGGTATATCACCAAAAACAATTCTGCTGAAGGGCACATGGTAGCTTGAGGATGTTCTTACACTGGTGGTGGGATTTGCCCCAAGCAAGATGACATTAAAATAATATCCGATGGCTCACTCCAGTTAGAACTCATATTCACACTATTAAACCTATTTGCTGGTGGGCGTTGCTCTTTCCTGTGGAAAGATTTGGACACGTTTTGATGGCTCAAAGCAAAGCAGGAAATAGCCAATGGTAGGCAGGCAGTCTTGAACTTCCTTTAGAGAGTTAGCACAAATGTGTGTGGTGCTTAGCACTATTAGAGAAACTGTATAGGTACAACTCAACACAATTTGTCCCATGGTTTGGCCTGCTGGAGATGGGTTTCTTTTCCTTCCAATCACATGGACTACAGATCATCATGAACTAATTCATCCTGATCGAGGTCAACCCACATATTTTGGGGATCTCTGTCAGGGCTAGGGTTTGTTTTTGTTCTTTTGTGAGGGTATGGTCACTCTGTTTTGTTTTGGTTCCAGCATGTGTGATTGTTGGGAATGAATCAAAGTTGTCCTTTTGTTTAAGCCACTTCATGGTCTTGGGAAATTGAAATGTGGATGCAAGGATCACCCCACATCACACCTCAAAGCAACTGTGTTTAGCACAATCTAGCCTGACCCGGGCCAGAATAATTTAGCTGTCTAGTCATACCCTAACATAGGAAATCAGGGAGGTCAGAGACCAAAAAAGACTTTGAGTGTTTGGTTTCCTTTTCTTTGTTCATCTCTGTACTTCAAAGTGAAAGTATCTAGAAAGAAGCATCATTTGCACTTTGGAATACTGTACTTGGGAAAATTCACTTGGCTGAGTGTGACTTCCTGAGTCTCAAAAAACAATTGGATTTTTCCATGTCATGATTGAGCTTCAGAGAACAACAATTTCCTCTGAAGAACCACTGGCATCTGTGCAAAACTCAAGAATGCAATGGTAATTTTACATTGTGTTTTGGTTATGTGACTCTTTATAAAGCCTTGTTATTGCTATATCTGCACATCTGAGCTATTGCAATATGTCTGTACTCAATAAAGAAAGTCTGTATTGCTCTAGATGCATATTTTCCAAGAAAATCAAGACATATCCTAGAAGTGTACACTCCCAGATGTTCAATTTCAGAATTAAAAACTTGAGGAGAACATGTAGAAAGGGTGATAAAAAGAGGCATATCAATAGGTTTTGCAATTTAAAACACCATTAAGATATTAATTTCCAAATCTTAAAGTGGTGTTCAAGAGTTGTATTTTTGTGGTGGACTTGAATACTGTTTGTAGGTTGTGTTTTTACAAACGTTTCCCCATGCGGTCTGTGACCCCTTTTATGTATGGCAGAATACTCCCGCCCACCTCCTGCACGCACTCCTGCACTCCAGAGCGCCCGTGCGAGCACTGTGCCACTGTTTGCACATGCGCGTGCATGCACACTCATTCTCGAGAGAGAGTCTGTGTGTGTGCTCGATCACGCATGAGTGTGGGGAGTGCCCCGCCTTCCCCAGCCACTCCATGGGGTGAAAAAGGTTGGGGAGCCCTGCTTTAAAATGTCCTACACTGTGTGATCCACCTTTGGAAGCCACTCTTAACATGGTGAACAGGCCTGTCAGACAAACGTAGAATAATATTGTCTGGAAGCTATACTCTGTCTTATTTATTTATTTATTTATTTATTTACTTACTTACTTACTTACTTACTTACTTACTTACTTATTACTTACTTACTTATTTTATTTATACCCCACCCATCTGGTCTAAAAGACAACTCTAGGCGGCTATATATATAAAGATTGATCCAAGCATCCACCCAGTAAACCAGCTCCCTTGTCAAAAAGGCAGCAGCTAGATTATTAGTCCAGGTCACAAGGAGTTCCAAGGGATCAAGGCAGGCAGTAAACAAACAAGCCCCTTATCTTCAACACCAAATCAACTGTGAAAGGAGGATTTATTTTATTTATTATTATTATATGGTCATAGACCCGAATATACAAAGATAAAAACATTATATAAGATATACAGAGTAAGTTGTTAAAACACATGAGCAGTACGAAACTTGAGTCATGTGGTTGTCTTAGTATAACATTTTACCAATTCTTAAAACTGAGAATAAAAACTTAGCCACCGACTGTGTGAAAGGAGGATTTACAGCTCTCAGGATGACTATCCCAAGTGTCCAGCTGTTTTCAGTTAGTTATCAGGAGCCTGTTGGATTTTGAGATCCCGAAGTTGTTTCTGCTCCAACAGCAACAGGTGATGTTGCTCCCTCAAACAACTACCCTGCTGTCATGAGTGCAGCTGAAGACCTGGAACCAGAAGGGTTAACTGAGGCTGAGGAGAATGCTGAGCAATCAGAAACACTTGAATCGCCTCCAGATTCTCCTTCCCCAGCAGACAAGCTTCGGGCCAGGCTTCGGGGAAGACTTATGGCAAAAAGGTCAGAGGATCGCTCAAAGGCTGTCCACAGAAACATCCGTTCAACTAGCCCTGAGCACTGACAGGATGGAAAGGTTTCCAGCAGCTCAAGGGGCTGTTTTACTATAAAAACAGCTCCTAGTCATCTAGAATTTCGTGGAAGCAACAAGTCAAAACCTCTGCATCCACGCTCCTACAACTTTGAACCGTGTTTTCCTGAACTCCTGACTCTGGACTCTGACCTTGGACTACGTTCTGTGAGTTGGTTTAGTAATTGGATATCAGCTTTGCATTCTTGGTATTCCTGACCTTTGGACTGGTTTATCGGACTTTGGCTGTTGTAACCCCCGGGAACATGACACCTGCACGTAAATTAGGCCCCCTTCATCCTCTTCTCCTGAACCTCTGAAGGAATCTGCCCAGGTGAGGTGGGGACCCAAATTCCCCCTTAGGTTCTGGCTCAGCTTGGTGAGGTAGGACACTCTTCAAGCAAATGGAAACAAATCATCAAGCATAAATGAGATAGTGGCATTGCTATTTGATGTTGTAGAGAGTACGTCTATCAAAATTCTAACAAGAATATGCCAGCAATGAAGCAAAGACCAACAGACTCGAAATATTCATTATACATATGAGTCTCAAATGGAGATGGGCATGAACCTTGGTTCAGAGGTCTGGTCCAGTTTGTCACTGCCCTTGCACATGGCCCCCTCCCCTGCACACTCATCCATTCCTCGGGTGATGTGCGCTTCCCTTCCTGCCTACCCAGAGCCACTGGCCACTCCCCTTTTGCTGCCCGCTCTCCCCTCTTTCCTCTTCTCCATCAGCCACCCACTCAGACAAGGAGGTGGGACAGGGATTCTTGCAGTGCTGCCTTTGAGTGGGCAGCAGACAGAGAACATGGAAGAAGGAAGAGCAGGCAGCAAAAGGTGAGTGGCCAGTCACACTGGGGAGGCAGGGAGGGTCACCCGAGGAATGGGCGAGTGTGCAGGGGAGGCAGGAAGGGGAAGGGTGCCGTGTCCACACAACATCGGTGCAAATGCAGCGACGATTGGGATGGGCCTCTGAACCAAGATTCGCACCCATCTCTAGTCTCAAAGAAACAAGATCTAAAGACAGCAGTAACGAGAGCCTCATTAAATTAATTTGCCATGCAAACAAAGTGATATTCAAAATTTTACGAAAAAACTTGTTTTGGTTTGCCCCATATGGAACGGAGAAGGAAAAGGAAGATGTGATGGAGACTGTATTGCAAATATACATTGGTTACTGGACCATACAAAAGACTTTAAAAAGAAAATCAATTTGTACTTAATAGATTACAATAAGCCTTTGACTGTGTGCATCAGGAATAGCTACAATTCTTTCTAAAATAAATGGATGCTTTTCTTCTGATAAAATGACTATTGCTTCCCAGGGTCCTAAAAATGTTTCATTGCTTTGCAGACCTATGGATTCCCTCAACGTATTCAGCAACCGATGGACCCTTGGATTCGCTTTTGGAGTTATTGCTGATAAACTGATATTTCTGTTTGAAAAAGATTACTTTCCAGAGGGATTTCCTTCCTGGGCTAAAGGTAATCCACATTATTAAGAACTTGGTAGGCGTTTAGGGTAAAAACTGTTATAAGAGGAAGAAATATTAAGGAAGCATGTGGTTTTCAAAGAACAAAAAGGATTAAACATATGGAGAAGCTGAAAAGGGAAATAAAGGATTTGGAGAGAAAATATATAAAAGAAATATATATGAAAATATATAAATATATAAAAGACAAAGAATCTTACCAGAATTACAAAAAAAGGTTACAAAACATTGAAGTGGAAAAAATACAGAGGATTTAAATATATTTGAATTTAGTAATAAGAATTCAGGATTATTGGCCAGAGTCACACACTTGAAGAAAAGCTGACATTAATTGGGGTAGTTAACAATGAAAACGGTAAGAGCTGTAATTTAGCAAAATTAAAAATGGGCACATTTTATAGATTTTTTTGTATACAGGTGAAAAACATTTGATGGGTAAAATTACAGTATATATAAAAATGTTGGGAAGAAATTGCAACAGACGGATAAGGATTTGATGGAACCACTTACTTATTAGAGAGGAAGAAACAGAAGATACTATTAATATGTTTAAAATAGGGAAGACTCCTGAGATAGATGGATTAGAACAAGAGTATTATAAAACTTTTTTTAAAATGTGTATTCCAAATTGAAGTCTGTTCAATATGATTTTGGAAGGAGGAAAGATACCATTATCTTGGAAATATTCTTCTATAGTATTAATTCCAAAACATAATAAAAACTTAATTAATCCTGGACCTTACAGACATCTTTCACTGGTAAATCAAAATGCACAATTTTGCACCTGTTTTTAAAGACTGTGTTAAACATATGGTACAAGTATAGAAAGAATTTATGTTTGTTTAACTCTCCATTAGGATTAGTGACTGAAATAGAGAATTTTATTTATTTATTTTTGTTTATTTATTAAATGTATACCCCGCCCCTCTAGACCATGTCTACTCGGGGCGGCTTACAACATAAAATAAGACAATATAAAATATAAATAATCATAAAATACAATTAATATATTAGTTAATACAATTAGATTAAAATTAGCAGAATGGAATGAGATGAGAGAAAGAAAGAAAATAAAAGACTTAGCTGACTGGAGGGAAGGCCTGCTTAAATAGCCAAGTTTTTAACTGTTTTTTAAAAACACCCAGCAAGGGTGCCAGCCGAATTTCTGCTGGAAGGGCATTCCACAGCCGAGGGGCCACCGCCAATATGAAAGTTTATGCAGAATTATTTAAAGAAAAAAGTGATTAGATTTAAAGACTGGTTGTATAAAATGAGACTGAAAGATAAAATGAAACAAATCCTTTAAAATAAGAATATATCATGGTTGAATTATATGCAGTTAGAAAGACGGACTAGTGAATGGGTAAAGAAGTATAATAAAGGTAGAGAATATACGAAGTACTGTATGAACAAATTTCTATTATCATATGGAGATATTCAGATGACTGATTCAGTAAAGGGTGCAGTGAGTAAAATTTATAGATTCCTGCTTGATCTGGAAGAAGAGATTGAGAAAGAAGGGTTGAAGTTAGTGTGGGAACAAGACTTAGGAAAAGAATAAATGATGAAGAATGGAGGAAGATGTGGCAAATGAGGTTTTTACGATTTATGTTGGTAAGAATAAGAGAAAAAAATTCAAATAGGGTTTAAGATGTTATTTGACACCGACAGAATTGAATAAAATTAACGCTAGTTATCTGAATGTCTGTTGGAAATGTGAGAAGGAAATTGGTACATACTTTCATATGTGGTAGGAATGCGAAAAAGTCCAAAGATTTTGGAAACTAATCTTTAAAGAACTAAATGACATATGTGAAAAAAATATAGAATTTAAACTAGATAGCTCTGTTATCAATATTTGAGAATGTGGAATATGATAAAATGACTAGAGAATTGATTACCAGTTTATTAACAGCAACCAGATTAATAATAGCTAGGAATTGGAAATCAAAGTCTGAATTTCGAATGGAAGAATGGTACAATGAAATATGGAACATTACTATAAATGATAAATTAACTTGTAACTTAAAGATTAAGAAAGGAGAGCTGAAAAAGAATAATTTATGTGATACATGGGGCAGATTTCTTGAATGTGTGCTAACAAGAGGAAAAGGGAAAGCTTCAGATCAAGAATCAATGCAGTTCTGAAGAAGAGGACAATAAAGGAAGAATAATAATAAAGATAGAGGAAGAAGAGGATTACTGGAAGAGGTCCTGATTATGGTGGTGGGGAACACAGTCAATTTGTATTTTGGTTTATATATTTTATATTTATGTTGTAGTTTAAGGGAAAAAAGTATTAATGGATGGAGAAGGAACCCCCCCCCCCAAAAAAAAAGTGCATTCCAAAATTGAGGTCTGTTCAATATGATTTTGGAAGTTTCCTTTTTCTTTTAGTTTGTATTTTTTTTGTATTGTACTATAGGGTTTTTTATTTGTATTTTTTTCTTTGCTTTAAATAAAAATTACTTTAAAAAGCAATAGTGGAAGGGTGAGAGAACAAACAGCTTGCATCTTCTCTGATATTTCAGTTCATCTATAGTACTCTGTTTACTATTAGTTTAGCTATTAGATATGCTTAAGGCTGCTTCTGAGAGTACACTTTCTTATCCACTACAAATCGCGAAATCCCAACCCCACATTCAACTATGAAGCCAGTCAATGACTAGCCATCCAATATTTCCATTACTACAGATAAGGTAGTCTTCCCCATCTAGTCCTCTCCCTCCTCCATGATCTGATCCCTATGGTGTAGAAGTACACTTGGGTTCTTGTAGCAGCAGCAAGGAGCTGATCTTGCAAAGAGCTCTTGTGCTTTTGCCTTTGTGCCAGGGCAGAAGGCTCAAATGTCAAGCAGAGAGAAATCTATTTCTAGAAGGAGTGCTCCCTCACATGGTGAAAAAGGTGTAGTTGTGAAAGCATCTCAGAAGAAGGAGCATCAGTGTCATCTAGATTATCTCTGGATTGGAAGCAATAACTTCTTTCACATACATAATTTACAGTAGAAACACCAGGAACCAAGCTGTGCTGATTTTAGTGTTGTCATACTTTGACCACCACATGGAAAAGTGGAGCATTTTGCAACCTTCATGCCCTTCTGGTTAGTTATGCGAAGGAAGGGGAGTTCCTATCAGGACAAGGAAGGTCAATAATTCAGTTGGATCGGAACCAGGCATTTGGACTGACTGGGAGCTCTGAGCCGAAACAATTGTAGAAGTAGCTGGTGTATTATGGGAAAGTGGAAGGTCAAACACAATGGTATAATTCTTCCCTGTAGCTGCTGTAAAAGTAAAGCTGAAAGGTTTTAAAAATTTGATTAGTTTCCAAGGCCCAATTTTTTTTTGAAGTGATAGCAGCAGCTGTTCTGTGGAAAATGCGAGGCCTCAATATGGAGTAACTATTGTTTGTTTACAGTGACGGAAGAATGGAATCAAAATACGCTCACTTGCGCTCTCTTTCTCTCTCTCTCTCTTTTGCAGTTTTCTGGGTGATGCTCTTAGCCATAGAAGTGGGTGTCTCTTCATACCCTTTCTTTGTCTGTCTTTCAACAAGATACGCCATGACGGGAGCGGTGCTTGGGTTCCTTTACACAGCAGCTTGGTGCGCAAAGTATTCGCTAGAGCCGGTGGTCGGAGGGCCACTCCTAAGAATGACTAAAGTTATGGGAGACGGGCTATGACAGGAGAACCTGAAAGGCATCATCACTGCTGGAAGAGGGAAAGTTATGTTTGAAACAAGACAGGAGGGGCAAATGCCAACTAGCCAAGATGGGCAATCTCAGCCTGCACAACAGTTGTGCCACCAGGTCTGAAATCAGCCAGCCCAAGGTGGTTTTGTAGGCATGTGAGACTTTTGGCCATTCAAACCCACTCTAGCCAGCATAGTTTTGAGTCTGGATTGCGCTGAGAATCCGCTGCTTAGTCTAGTTACATCTATAACTTCTCAAGGGGGTTGTTACTTATTGTGGAGTTCCTTCTGGATCAAAACAACCAGGAATGGGACTGTTGTGATCCCCCCAAATACAGTGGTGCCTCGCATTGCGACGTTAATTCGTTCGAGCCAAATCACTGTTGAACGAAAACGTCGCAATGCGAAATTTAAAAAGCCCATAGAAACGCATTAAAACACGATTAATGCGTTCCTGTGGGCTTAAAACTCACCGTTCAGCGAAGATCCTCCATAGCACGGCCATTTCTGGTGCCTCTAAAGCGAGGAATCCGTCCCAGAAAACAGCGGGCAGCCATGTTTTTTCCCCGGCGGTCATTTTGAAACCGCCGATCAGCTGGCTGAAAATGGTCGCTTTGCGATGATCGGTCATCGTAAAGCGAAAATACCCCGTAGGGAACATTGCAAAGCGATCGCAAAATCTTTGTCGCAAAACGATTTCATCGCTAAAAAGAGCGCTCGCTAAGCGAGGCACCACTGTATGTGGTTCAGTCAGTACAGGGGGCCTAGGACATGATAATTTACCCTTGGTTTTTTCTGTGCTCTTGGGCATGGGAAGGAACTGGCATATATCATCCTTATTTGGAGTTGCAGCATTAAGTTTAGTTTTTAATCTGCCTGCCTGCCAGCCAGCCTATCTATTATCAAAGACTTAAAATCAGTATTTTTCTGACTTAGATAGTTTTCCATACTACCTTTGATTAATATTAAGGAATGGGCAGATGGGTGATCAAGTCAAGAATGTGGTACTGTACAGTGTTACAGCAGCTATCAATTACAGCTGCTGCCCAGGATGAAACAGTTGTGTCTTTGTTTACAGGCAAAATTCAGAAGCATTTTGTACCCCCTAAAAACGTAGGCCTAAATCAAGTTGATAGTCCCTGTTAGGGTAGACCTATGGAATCAGTTGCTGAAATAACTGGAATAACTATGGAATCAGTCGCTGTAATAACTTACTTTGTTTTGCTTTGTTTATATCCCACCTTTTCCCCAGTGAAGGGACTCATTTATCTGAACATATAAAGATATGTTCAGGCAAAAGAAAGAAAAGAGAACCCCACTGTTTTAGTTGGTCTGCTCTAACTGGGAACAGAATCTCAGTTTAAGCCTAACAGATTTTTAATGACATGAGGTTTGAGTAAGATGAATCTATTTTCCTAGAGCTGCATAAAGCTGTATAAAGAGTAATCCTCAGCTTTCACATTTATCAACACATGGTCAGGAAATGATGAAGAGGGAGGAGTGATGTTCAAGAAGGAAATTAAAACCCACAATCAACATACAGGTATTGTTACAATTACAGAAAAGCAGATTAGTCACAGTGAACATTAACTTAGCAGCAATGGTAATAATAAAAACATCTTAGCATTGGTATGCAACTTGCCACATGTAAGAGGATTAAAATAAGCAAAACTCCAAAGACCCTTCTGGCAGGATGAGCCCAATCCAAAAGGTGTGCTAACTTTGCAGCCTCTCCAGCTTGCTCTCTATCTTGTTGTGTATAATTTAGGTCTCTATACAATTTGACGAGGCCACAGTGAGGGGAATCCCAGCAAGCAGGTTGAAAGTAGCGTTGTGGCAATGTCTCTGTGAAAAGGAGGCAGGTTGGAAAGTTGCTTCTTAGTCCTTAAATTTTGAAACTTTCTTTTTATTGGAGAAGATTGGCTTTCAGGTAGAATGCCATAGGGACAGTTTGAATACTTTGGTCTTGATCTAGTTTAATTAAGGCAAACACCACCATCTTAGGGGGCCTACTAACTCCTGTGTTCTTTGCAGGCTAGCAGTCACGATTGTAGACAGTCTGCACTGCCCTGAGGAAGATGTAAGTATATACGTATTGTTATTACACTTGTTTAATGAACATTGCGGGCTTCAGGGCCTAGCGCAGAGGTGACATCTTAGTTAGGGTTGCCAGATGTCAAGCAAAAGGAGGACATGTCCTCCTTTTTAGCCTAATGTCCTCCGTCAGGCAGGCAAAGATAAAAATCTTTAAAATGTCAGGCTTTTGTTTATTTTATGTTAGAATTTTGGATGGGAGGGGGAGAGGTGGAAGGACCCCAGTCCCCCTTGCTTTCCCCACCCCCACCTGCCCACCCACTCCCGGTATTTTGAAAAAAAGCCTCCATTGAATTTATTTTTATTTATTTAACTTGACTGTTTCTTGGTCGGTTCACTAAGAGACCTTTATTGGCAGCTATTGTAATAAAATTGTATTGATTGTGGTTTTAATCTGGAACGATTCAAATGAAACATTCAATATGTCCTCCTTTGTCCTCCTTTTTGTCTTTCTATGTCCTCCTTTTAGTACCCATGTATCTGGCAACCCTAATCTTAGTGGTTATGAGAGTGGCAGGTTTTTGCCACTCATGGACTTCTGGGGTGGGGTGGGGCAGCATACTGAAAGAAAGAAAGAAAGAAAGAAAGAAGCCATTTAACTAACTAGAAATGGCTTGACATTCACTTCCAATTTCCAGAAAATAATGTTTGGGGAGTGTTAAAAAATGCAGGCCCTATTTCAAAGGTAAACCATCATTCATGGAGGCTTCCAGAATGTGTAGCTTTTCCTTTTTTGCTGGGGGAGGGGGAGAAGGGGGCTGGGGCATGGCTCCCCCCTCTGCGAAAATAGCCTTCAAGGTGCTAGCCAAGCTTGAAAATGTGTGACACAGCTGTCTCACCAAAGCTTAACATGTCTGGATCTGATCCCTGGAGCAGAAACGCTTAAGGACCCCTTCCATATGTATGGTGCAAATGAATTCCTCCTTGAAGGCTCTCTAGTTATATTAGCTGAGCGCTTCAGGAATCTATAGCACTGGTTCTTAACCTTGGGTTACTCAGGAGTTTTGGACTGCAACTCCCAGAAGCCTTCACCACCAGCTGTGCTGACTGGGGTTTCTGGGAGTTGCAGTTCAAAAGCATCTGAGTAACAAAGGTTAAGAACCACTGAATAGTTTAAAAAGTAACTTTTTGAAACACAGTGGGGAGTTCGATTCCCCACTGTGCCTCCTTGATGATCCATAAGATCCCTTCCAGCTCTGCAGTTCTGAGAGGAGAAGGATGATTAATATTACAGTTCAAAACAATGATGAATGGGGCTGTTATGCTAACAGGTTACGGAGAGACCCAACGTATTTTTACAGGTTATCACAAGAGTTGGGGATATCCGAGGGTCCGGTCCCTCTGGGACCGGACCCTGTCCACTCACATGTCCTGCTGCAGCACCAGTCCCGCTCATCCTTCCAATGGCACCTGGAGCTCCGCTCTCTTCCTGCTTGGCTGGCCACTCCAGGCAGTGGGAGGGAGAACAAGTCTCTAGTTATCGCCTTAATACAGTGGTGCCTCGCTTAACAATTGCCTCATTAAACGACAAAACCGCTATACGATGACTGTTTTGCGATCACTTTTGCAATTGCAAAGGGATGTTTTAATAGGCAAAATCCGCTGTGCGACGATCGGTTCCCTGCTTCAGGAACTGATTCTTCGCATTAGGATGCTTTTAAAACAGCTGATCAGCGGCTTCAAAATGGCCGCCCGCTGTGTAAAATGGCTCCCCGCTGTGTTTTTGGACTGATTCCTCGCTATATAGGCACCGAAAATGGCCACCCCTAGGGAGGATCTTCGCTGGACGGTGAGTTTTTCAGCCCATTGTAATGCATTGAACGGGTTTTCAATGTGTTTCAATGGGATTTTTTATTTCGCTTAACGAGGATTTTGCTCTAATCTGGAACAGATTATCCTCGTTAAGCGAGGCACCACTGTATTTGGTCTGTTATTAACTACATGCGTTGTTTGAATGGGTGACCTTCCTGTAGTCAAGCCACCGGTCACAACATGAGTTTGATCTTGATGGGCTCAGTTGGCTGGCTCAACGTTGCCTGCCATCCTTTTGAAGTCAGCTGAATAACCAGCTTGCTGGGAAGTTGGTATAATTCTTGTAAACTGCCCAGAGTGTGCTTTAGCATTACAGTGGGGTCTTGACTTAAGAACGGCTCGAGTTAAGAACATTTTGACTTAAGAACCACTCTCATAGGAAAATATTCTTGACTTACATACTTAGATTTGAGTTAAGAACTGAAAAAAACCACGTGGGAGGCAGGGAAAGTGCAAAATTTGAACTTTCAGTTAACTGTTGGCCAGTGAAAAGGGTGCCTGTCTGCTTCCTCACTCCTCCCAGCGTTTAGAGAGTGGATTGGGAGACAGTCTTCAGACTGCCTGGTACTGCCTGGACTGTATTTTCCCTGCCTTCCCTGAACCTTTCTTGACCTAAGAAAAAAAGAAACAAAATATCCCCCTCTAGTGGTCGAAGGCGGAATAGCAGCTTCCCATTAGTTTCTATGGACAGAAAAGAGCAGATACGGATCAAATGGTTTTCAATGCATTCCTATGGGAAATGCAGATTTGACCTGAGAACCTTTTGACTTGAGAACCACCTTCCAATACGGATTAAGTTCTCAAGTCAAGACCCCACTGTATAGGGTGGCATATAAATTGAATCTGTGACCTTTCCTGCTAATAAAAAATATGCCCCGCTCCCTATATATTGTTGTTTCCCAGTTGGAATTTGGACCCCAGACCAAAAAAGGGTTTTCTCTTCCATAAAGATTAGCAGATATTTATCACTGAGCAGGCCAGGATGAATGTTCAGACCAGCCTGGGTATCGCCCATTTCATAGATTAAGCCAGCTTTACAGAATAGAAGCAGTCATGGCAAGTGGTGTGCATTGTTAATTTTGTTTTCTTTGCATAGGTTTGGGGCGAATATAACAAAATAATTCTGCTGTGGCCATCCTTGGTGTGCTACGTTTTCCTCCTAGGACAATTTGTTCGCCTTTTTGTGAAAGCCATAAGAGCACGGTATGGCCTAGATTCTCTAGATGTGAGTATTACAGTATCTGCTAAGTAGTCTATTCTCTTTTCTTAAAAAAAACTAAATGAAACAAAAAATCCTCCCCGCCCCCTTTGTTGGGGTCTGTGTATCAATGTGTAGCCTGCATAATTAAATTGTAACTCCCCCCTCCGAAGAAACTTTTTTTTGAAAAGTTGCCAGTCATCTTCAAAATCTCATTCTCCTGTTTTTAAACAGACTTGCATGGTCTGTTGGAAGCTCACTTGTGATTTTTTTCTGAAGATTTCCTGAGAATACAGTGGTGCCTCGCTTAACGGGCACCCCGTTTAACGACGAAATCGCATAGCGATGAAGATTTTGTGATCGCTTTTGCGATCGCTTTGCGATGGTCTGAATGGGGTTTTTTCGCTTTGTGATGATCAGTTCCCAGTTTCGCTTACCGATTATCGCAAAGCGATGATTTCCCCCCGCCGATCGGCGGTTCCAAAATGGCCGCCGGGTTAAAAAAACGGCCACCTGCTGTGTTTTCGCACGGATACCTCGGTTACCAGGCAGCGAAAATGGCCGCCGTATGGAGGATCTTCGCTTAAAGGTCAGTTTTAAGCCCATAGGAACGCATTGAAGGGGTTTCAATGCATTCCTATGGGCTTTTTTAAATCGCATAGCGACGAAATCGCTTAGCAGCGATTTTTGCTGCACCGATTAACGTCGCTATGCGAGGCACCACTGTATAGATACCAATAATTATAAAACATACCTTTTGTATGATTGCTTTTTTTTAAAAAAAGGATTGTACTTCCCCTCCCCCTTCTTTTCTTTTCTAATGGTCTCATCCTGACTGTCCTTGGTTGCCTTGGTTTTCCACCGGAAACTGGTACATCCTGCGGCAGTTTCTCATGCTCTGAGTAATCACTAGAGGGATCTTACAAGTAATGAGTTACAAGTGATATAGTTACTTGGAATGAGTTACTCTTTTATGTGTGTGGTAACAATGGCAAACAAAGGGCCAGTACATGTTTCACATAGCCCATGGTTATAGGAAAGAATTCCTTGACAGCAGATTACATGATATTGTCACAGCAGGCAGTTTTCTTGCTGCCTGTAATTTGCAAATTAACTTGGCTTTGTTTCGTGATTAGTCATCAGGACCGAAGCATGTTCCTTGCTGCATGCTTGACTTCCAAGACAAAAGTCCGCCTGAATCCATTTCTTAAAAATTAAAACTATTTTAGCCATAATCATGGGGGTTACCCGTAATGTATAATTGGACTGAAAATTACATTTTAGATATAACCAAGAACAGACTCACTTTCCTGATGTATGAAGTAATGTTTTCTAGTTGCCTTTAAATGTTGCCTTTAAAAGATGTCGTAGGCAACTTTACAGATATTTTGACAAATCCTAATTTTTTAAAGAAAACAATGGAAAATGAAAAGAACAAGGAAGAAAATCAGTAGAGAATTTGCCTTTGTATTAGCAGCAGTGAGTTGTTTATTTTAAACATTATAGTGTGTGCCAGGCATAAATTAATTTATAGCAGTCAGTTTCCAAGCTCTAGTGATATAGCACATTAGTGGGAACAGGGAATTGTCCCAGTTTATTGCTGGAATGAGAGGCCAGTGGAGTGCATTGTGCTGCCTGCACAATATAAAATAAACATTTATAATTAAAAGCCTCACATCTGTTTTCCTCAGTTAGAACCCTGCAGGTGGGCAGACGCTGAGTTTCGCAACTATAAAGTGTCATTCATGCAATAAAATATGTCTGTTTTCTTCCACATGCAGGAGGAGACATCCCTGCTGGAGGCATCTCAGGCTCAATATGTCCATCGCCTGCTGAGGAAACCTCCCTTGGAGTGAGATTCATTTTTTTCTTGGGGTCTGTTCCTTTTCAAAGTGAAAAAAAGCAATACAGTGGTGCCCCGCTAGACGCTTACCCTGCATGATGTCAAAATCGCTTAACGATGACATTTTTGCGATCGCTATTGCAATCGCAAAACGATGGTTCCAATGGGGAAAATCTGTATTACGTTGATTAGGAGCCTGCTTCGTGAACCGTTTGTTCGCTATATGATGATTTTTCCGATTCCACAAAATGGCTTCCCTCCGCAAAATGGCTTCCCTCCCTTCGCAAAATGGCTGCTTTCCGGACCCCTGCTTCGGAAGACAGCCATTTTTAACAGCTGATCGGCTGTTTTATATGGGCAGTTTTCACTGGACGGTGAGGTATTTCCCAATTGGAACGCATTGACCGGTTTTCAATGCATTCCAATGTGTTTTTTTTCCGCTTGACGACTATTTCGCTTAACAGTGATTTTCCTAGAACGGATTATCATCGTCAAGCGGGGCACCACTGTAGGTAATGTTGATGTAGTCATCTGGTGGCAGCTGAGGGGCACGTATCATGAGCGCTTAGTTTGGTGAAACAAGCAGGGGCCACGTGGGGATTGTGATAGTAATCTGTATTCCATTGTGGCTGAATGTCTCTCCTTTTGCTCTTTTTCTGCATGGGTAGAAGGGTGCTGGATGGCAGAGACAGAAAAACTGGCGTGTGCTGTATATGATACTTCCATCCTGTAGCCTGGCAGAACCCCAGTGACTGGGATCATCTTCCTTCTAGGCCAGTGGTCCCCAACCTTGGGCCTCCAGATGTTCTTAGACTACAACTTCCAGAAGCCTTCACCACCACCTCTGCTGGCCCAGATTTCTGGGAGTTGAAGTCCAAGAACATCTGGAGTCCCAAGGTTGGAGACCACTGTTCTAGGCCATTAAATGAATGCCCATTCTCAGTAGGTGACACAAGTTGTCAGCTTGGGCTGAGGCAGGGTGGTAACCTGTACGCACCTTTGGACTGGCTGAGTCTGCTTCCTCCCTCTATTTTTGAATTTAATGGCCTGGAGGAAAGCAGGTCTCAACTTACTGGGCAGTCAAGAAGAGTCTTGGTAGCCTCCTGGTTTTCCTCCACCTTGCTTGCCTTCCACCAAACCAGGAACAGTTACAAATGCTCCAGTTTTTGAGATGATCATAGCCACAGACTGACAGAGCTTCTCTCCTCCTGGAAGGAGGCCAGTTTTTTTTTTACTGCTTTTGGTCTGCCTTCCAAGGAAGAGGGAGTTATTCCTCCCCCCAATTGCTATGTGGTCCCTCCCTGGGTAAGACAAACACTCACAACAGGTTCTGTTCACACCAGTGGAGGCTGGAGACTCTTATTTCAGAGGTGGCTGGGAATCCAGTATGGGTTTTAATCTGTGCTTTACAGGAGACAATCCAGATACTGAACCTATTCTTGGAGTAGGGTTCAGTACTGTGGACAGCTTCTGTAAAGTAAGGACAAAAAATGGGAATGGATTTGTAGCACCTCTGAAACTGGAGTTACCAGCCTCCAATTTAAAAAAAAAAGACATATGAGTAGGAGCCTCAGCCATAAGGGGTTTGAAATTCTGAGCAAAAAAGGGGAAAGAGCTTCTTTCTCCAAGCATTTGGACTGGTCATCAGCAAGGCAAGAGGTGCTTCAGAGCACCCCTTCTTTGAACTATGTTAATCTCCCACTTTATATCTCTGTCTACCAACAGGCAACCTCAGAAATCATGGTTTCGGAAGAAGTTGTACGAATGGGATCCTTACTTCCAGTTCCCAAGCAGGATCATTAGCACAACTGTGCTTATCATCGTTAGCCTTTATATAGTATGTAAAAGAAAAAATTCTCTGAAGTATTTGCTACTGACCCGAAAAGCAGTCTAATGGCTGGTTTTGCTTGGAAGGAAAGCTGGCTGGTCCAAGCAAGGTCTGCTGAAACCAGCAGATTCCCGATGAATGGCATCTGTGATAGCCATTGTATCCCTTAAAGATAGTCCCACCCTGTGAGACAGGGTGGTTCCACCCGATGCCCTCCAGATTGGTATTGTCTCAGTCTGAGAGATCTAGGTGGAGTAGTACTGCAAAGCATCTGGACGCTCACAAGAAGGAAAAGGCTGAAAATATGTTTATATCATTCATTTGAGAGGCATGATTATTTTTTCAATTATTTTTAAAATTATTATCTGCATTCTTTATTCGAGATATACCTAAGTAACTTTAACCCATGACAACTTATTGCATGATTTGATCTTATCACTTTCTTCTTGAGATATTCAAACCCACTACTGATATTGGCTTTCATTCACCCTCCAGTTTGTTTTAGGTGAATTTATTATGGTCCAGAGTCTAATGAAAATGATCAGAAAATTATTTGATATCATCAAAGTGAAATTCTATGACGGGTCAGAGGAAATGACATCGTTTTTCTATATTATTGAAGAATTTCTTGATATCACCAAAGGTACAGCAAACATGATTTTTCAATTTAATGTAATGTTATATGGTCTGTTGGGACTGTCTTTGCATAAAAATGGTGGGGAATGTGTTGCAACATAATCCATAGATGAGATGAAACAAAACCGAACAAGCAAAGAGAAAGTGACAGTGCTTACACACACTGGCCCATTCTTTTTTCCTTTTGATGGGAAAAAGATCAACGCGATATGGGAAAAGTCTCTCCTTCAGGGCCAGAAAAAACTTATCTCCTTGCTGCAGATCCAAACTCATATCTGCATCACAGGAGATAGCTTCAGTTTTCTTCTAGAGCCTGTCCCCGCCATCAACAAAGCAATAAAAAGAGAAAACAACAATTTCTTCGTCTTAGGGCCTTTCGACATTTCTCCAAAACCCCCACAATATATAGTGAAAATAATTTTATTTCTAAGCTTCATGTGATTTTTGAGCCATTTTCTGCGTTCCTATTTAGTAATTGAAATGCATCTTTTCTCTTAATGTACCGATTTTGGAGGCAACAAACTTTTCACTTGTGTTCTTAAATCGGCCATGCATGGACAAGCTCCCTTTTAAAACTGGCTGTAAGGTTCACAATGAGCTTAAGTCGATTAAGAAAACAGCATGCTAAAATAAACGGCCCTCTAGTGGTTGTTTGTTTTAACTTGCTTCCTAAGAAAATAAACCAAGTCAGAGGAAAAATCAATATGCATTTCGGAATCCATTGTGTGAATGTGAAACTTAGCACAGTTTTTAACAAAGGTCAAATCCCAGGTTTTTTTGGCTGTGTGACCAGGCTCAGAGAAGAAGGGTAACTCCTGTGTACGTTTTCCATCTCTCAGCTTCATCCGTAGGAGAGCCTTTTTCATGCCTTGGCCACCTTCCCCTTAGCCTTATGTCAGTGCTGAGGCAATTTAAAATGGCTGTGCCTTGACACCTCCTCCATTGCAAACTTTGTATTGGCTGTTTTGGTCACTTCCAACAAAACCACAAAATTCATTCCAGCTGCTATCCCAGGCTCTGAATAAGCATTTGACACTGTTAGGTTTTGTGGCTGAAGGATACTCACAGTCCTAAGGAGGTAGAAAGAACAAATATATTTCCTGAAGCTTCTCCCTCCAGATTTCTGGTGGCACCATCTTTGGCCACCAGAAGGGTAAAATGAATCAATTCCTTCAGCTTTTGGTTACTTGGATGAAGACCACTTTTGACCCCTGTTTTTGTATAGGATGCTATACAACCACATTCTTCCTATTTCCCCTGAATGCATTTAGGAGGATCCTCTCCAGAATCCACTTGAACAGACTGACAGCTTCACTCCCTGTGTGTATAGATTTTTCAGCGACCCATTTCTGTGACCATTTCAGGAAAATGTAGAAAAGTGAAAGCACTACTTTCCTTCTTCTTAGAAACATAAGTAACAAAGCATATTCTCTGTTTCCTTCTCCAAGCATTATTTCTTTGAGATGTCTCCCTCCTAGGTTGTAACTCTTCTTAGAGGAGAGAGAGGATGGGTAGCACTCAGAGGAAGGTCAGTCACAAGGTGCTGACCAGTGCTGTGGAGGAGTACAGGAAGCTTCCTTAAAATACGTCACATCTTAGGTTCACGTAACCTAGTATCATTGACTCTGCCTGGGTTTCAAATTTACTTCTCTCCGTCCGTCCGTCCGTCCGGCGGTCCGTCCGTCCGTCCGTCCGTCCGGCGGTCCGTCCATCCATCCATCCATCCATCTCCCACCATTCCTCTTAAAAAGGACCCAAGGAAACTTACAACCTTGAAAGACAATACAGTGGTGCCTCGCATACCGAGCGCACCGTATAACGACGATCGCTAATGCGGAGGCATAGCGTCTGTCCATATGGAGAAAACTCGCTTACCGAAGAGTGCCAGGAAGGAGCCGCCGCCGCCGCCGCCACAAGAGTGATGCGGGGCGGTGCTGGCTGGGAAGAGGAAAGCAGGCTGCAAGGCAGGCAGGCAGGCGAAGGGAGGGAAGCCGCGCGTTTGCGCGTCCTCTTCCTCCTCGTCCTTCTCCTGCCGCCCCCAGGGACGAAAGCAGGCTGCAAGGCAGGCAGGCGAAGGGAGGAAAGCCGCGCGTTCGCGCGTCCTCTTCCTCCTTGTCCTTCTCCTGCCGCCCCCAGGGACGAAAGCAGGCTGCAAGGCAGGCAGGCGAAGGGAGGGAAGCCGCGCGTTCACGCGTCCTCCCCCCCACTTTCCCTCTTCCTCCTCGTCCTTCTCCTGCCGCCCCCAGGGACGAAAGCAGGCTGCAAGGCAGGCAGGCGAAGGGAGGGACGCCGCGCGTTCGCGTGTCCTCTTCCTCCTTGTCCTTCTCCTGCCGCCCCCAGGGACGAAAGCAGGCTGCAAGGCAGGCAGGCGAAGGGAGGGAAGCCGCGCGTTCACGCGTCCTCCCCCCCCACTTTCCCTCTTCCTCCTCGTCCTTCTCCTGCCGCCCCCAGGGACGAAAGCAGGCTGCAAGGCAGGCAGGCGAAGGGAGGGACGCCGCGCGTTCGCACATCCTCCCCCCCACTTTCCCTCTTCTCCTCCTCTTGCTGCCCACTCCCCAAACCTCCCACAGAGTCAGGCGATCAGCTGTTTGGCGGTTCTAAAATGGCCGCCTGACGCCCGAAATGTCCACATGCAGCGTTTTCGCGCCCTCCCCTCGCTTACCGAGGGCGCGAAAATGGCTGCTGCTATGGAGGAAACCTCGCTGAACGGTAAGTTTAGGGCCAATTGGAATGCATTAAACCAGTGGTGTCCAACCTTGGCCCTCCAGATGTTCTTGGACTTCAACTCCCAGAAATCCTGGCCAACAGAGGTGGTGGTGAAGGCTTCTGGGAGCTGTAGTCTAAGAACATCTGGAGGGCCAAGGTTGGACACCACTGCATTAAACGATGTTTAATGCATTCCAATGGGCTTTTACATTCCGTTTAGCGATGATTTCACATAGCGAGGATTAATCCGGAACGGATTAACCTCGCTATGCGGGGCACCACTGTATTTAAATCTGAAAACAATGAATATACAACCATGATTTACATCATTAAAGGGCAATATTTAAAGCTAAGAACAATGAGTATAAAGAGGCAGCTTACATAATTAAAAGGCAGTATTAAAGCTAAGAACAATAAGTATACAAATATTAAAAAGAGAAAAAAAAACTAAATGCCACTCTGAGAAATGGAAAACACAAATAAGTGCTAAAAGAACAGTGAAAGAGGTAATGCATAACAATCCATGTATTACGTATGTCCCCCCCCCCATTTAGCCTTTTGGAGTGATAGGATACGTCTTCATTCTCTTGTTTTCGCTCCCTTTCTGACTTGCAGATACATGTAGGTGTGCAAATATTCCCACTGTTACCATCAAACTATTTCTGCCTTTGTGTGAACATGGGCACTCATGTTCAGAAAATCAAGCTTCTCATGTTGACAAACTCCACAATGTTTGCATGGTTGAATCCCAAGATGTATAGCAACCACTGATGCGGTCAGCATTGTCACTGATTGAAATCTGCCCTGAGCAGAAAGCACCCAGTAACCAAGCCCAGTCAGCTCAAAAATTTGGTAACACCTTTCATAATTCAATGGCCAGTACCCGTTTGTGTAACTCCACCTGCACAATGAGATTCATGTCACTGGTTGTGGCAAATTGCCACTAATTATAGAGTTTCTTTTTAGATTTTGGGTTGCACCCAACTTTGCATCTTTATGTGTGAATGCACCCTACAATTGGAAAAGGAACTCTTTAATTAGTGGCAACCTGCCACAGCTAGTTGATGTCACTGCTATTGCCTAGGTGGACTTATGCAATGTGATACTGGCCACAGAGTGTAAAAAGAAAGGGCAACACTTCAGGTGCCTAGAACATATAATGATCAATATTTACTGCTATATGTATATTTCACACATAGAGTGTGTAGTACTTTTCTAATTTAGGGTGATTGGGAGGTTAGAATGCTACCAGTCTGGGGTGTGAAGGCTAGAGGGAAATATCTTTGAATAACAATGATATTGGTTGGTTGTTTTGCAGGTGCTTGGTTTTTCTCCATGGCTTTTTCCTCTGTCACATGCATTGGTTATATATTTAACCTCTTAGCCTGTTACAGGTATGGATCTATTTTGTATTACAGAGGTCTGGTGCAGAACAAATACTGATCAGTGACTGGGTGACCAGGAGTGCTTCTCCTGCTTTCCACTTGCATGGCATTCCCTCTTTCATTTGGGTTTAAAAGATAATATGGTTGCCATGCAGTTGATGCTGGTCGTTCCAACCTTAGCTAGCGAAAAGCCATAGTTCCCAATCATGGGCCATAACAGGTTTGCAAAAACTGTGCCTTGGATTAACTATGGATACAGCGTATTCATGTGCAGGCATAATGTTAATTTTAGTTAATTCCACAACTGAAAGAAAAGATGAGATGTCAGTATAAAAGGAAAGAAGAGAGATGGAAAGAGGGCAGGATAGCTCAGTGGTTTAGGTCTCTGGCTACCAAGCCAGAGGTTGGGAGCTTGATTCCCCTTGACAGGGGCTGGACTCAATGATCCATAGGGTTCCTTCCAGCTTGGCAGTTCTAAGATTATCATTACTATGAGACATTTAACCTCTGGTTTGCGTTGTGACAGTCAGGCCAGAAGTATTCAGCCTTATTGGTTTCTTGCAGTGGTTTCTTGTACCACAGAAGCTCATGGTAAACAGCTATAGTTGGACCAATTTTTTTCCAGGCCTTCCTACTAAAAATAGAGGCAACAGAACATGGGGAATTTCTGGATCCCAGCTGACCTTTCTGTCTACTCTAGTGGTTCCTACCCATGGGTAACCCAGGTATTATTGGACTGCAACTTCCAGAAACCCTGGCCAGCACAGCTGGTGGTGAAGGCTTCTGGGAATTGCAGTCCAAGAACAGCTGGGTGACCCAAGGTTGGGAACCACTCTCCTGCTCCTTCTGCCATCAATGTATATGGACACTCCTTCTATTTTCATTCTGGGTCTTTCTTTCATGTCACATGTTCATCTTCTCCCATTACAGTCATGCCCCGCTTAACGTTTTACCCCGCATTTCAACGAATTCACTTCACGACGATGTTTTTGCGATCACAATTGCGATCGCAAAATGATGTTTTAAATGGGTTTTTTTCACTTTGCGAAGATCGGTTCCCTGCTTTGGGAACCGATTCTTCGCATTACGATGATCAAAATAGCTGATTGTCGGGTTTTCAAAATGGCCACCGTGTGCTCAAAATGGCTCCCCGCTGTGCTTAGGGATGGATTCCTAGCTATACAGGCACCAAAATTGGCTGCTGTATGGAGGATCTTCGCTGGACGGTGAGTTTTTAGCCCATTGGAACGCATTAACCGGGTTTTAATGTGTTTCAATGGGTTTTTTTATTTTCGCTTTACGACGTTTTCGCTCTAAAGTGATATCGCTGTGAAATTAATGTCGTTAAGCGAGGCTCCACTGTATTTTCTCCAGCTTCCTACTGGTTTTACAAGCACTTCCAGTCAATGCAGCTATGTGTTGTGAGTCCTTGGCTTTGCCAAATTCGGCGGTTTTTTACAGTGCCACACTCTCACCCTTCATAGCACACCCGCACTGTTGGATTAAGCAGGGTTCCTGCCCCAGTTTAGACACATGCCCTTCTGCTCTAAGCTAGCGATCGAATCACAACCAACTTTTCCACACCGTTGGAGAATATTGTTCATTCTCTCTGTGCTCTGTCCAAACTAGTACCACTCCTGCTACGGTTCAGTCCTTTTAAAAAAATCCATGCAGTTCTGATGTAAATACAGTGGTGCCTCACTTAGCGATTGCCTCGTTTAACGATGTAATCGCTTAACGATTAGTTTCCCGGAGCGATCTTGCGCTCCGTTTAGCAATGTTTCCTATGGGTGAATTTTGCATAGCGATGTTTGGGACCTTGCTTCGCTTAGAGATGACAGTTTAGGTCCCCCTGTTTCGCTTAACGATGGTTTTGACAGCCCTGTGTTCGCTGTTTTTTAAAGGTTTTAAAATGTTTAAAAAGGGTTTAGAATGCTTCAAATAGTTAGTGCACTTAATAAACCCTTTGTTAAACTAATTTGGCTTTGTTCTGACTCTTTTCGAATTTTTTGTAATTTCCCCCCATTGAAATGCATTGAATAGGTTTCAATGCATTTCAATTGGGGAACCGCGTTTTGCTTAGCGATTTTTCCTATGGCGATTTTCGCTTAAGGATGGCAATCCGTTCCTATTGGAACGGATTATCCGGTTTTCAATGCATCTCTATGGGAAAACGCGTTTCGCTTAGCGATGTTTTCCCTTAGCGATGTTTTTTTTTTTGCACCAATTAAAATCTTTAAGCGAGGCACCACTGTAAAGACATCAGTTGGTTGAATGTGCCTGTGCTAGACATAGGTTCGCTTGTCTTTCGTAATAGCCACAGTGTGAATTTTCCAAAGGAAGTGAAAAATGACTGGTGGTAATTCCATAATAAATCCTTGCCTGGAAGTCATCCAAGAATAACTTCTGTTTTACTGACTATTCAGTTGAATGATGTCCTTCTCCTCCTCCTCCTCCTCCTCCTCCTCCTCCTCTTTGCAGCCTTGTGGTCCAAGACTTCAAATAATAACTACATGCTGTCAAATTAATTGTGACTTAAGGTGACCCTTTGCAGGGTTTCCTAGGTACAGAGCACTCGGAAGTGGTTTGCCATTCTCTTTTTCTGAGGGCACCTTGGGACTGCCCACCTCCCCCAAGGTTGCGCAGGATGAGTTGTCTCGTGGGAGACACCGTGGGGAATCAAACTCCTGACCTCTGTCCATGCAGCCGGGTGCTCAATGCACTCAGCTATCTAGCCAGTTCTACTATGTCAGCAAATGTCAGATTTTTCATGCTTCTCATAAAGTAATTGCTTACTTCTCCAGCTATGGTAGCAGAGGAAGTGAAATGGAGGATTCATGCAAATGGTGTAATTTTTTAAAAAAATTTAAACAAAAACAAAAGCAATGAAATAATTATAGGCAGGAGAAGCCCTTCCTTGATTGAATTTTAAGGTTTTTGATTGCTGATGCCAAAGAAAACCGGAGACATGCAGTGGAACCGAAAGTGAAGGAGAAATAAAATGTAATGACGTTGAAGAAATTGATGTATGATACGTACTTTAAAAACTGCTTAACGCATTTTGGCCAGATCTCCATGAGACCATTTCCTGGGGCAGTAATTAAGCGATATGTAATGAAAATCTCTTTTGGTCTGGTTCCCAGCTAGAGATGGGCACAAACTGAAAAACGAACTAGAAAGTTCATGGGAAATTGCTTGTTTGTTGTTTTGGGTCAGTTTGGGTTCATCCAAACCAGAGAACCCGAACCGCAATTTTTTTTAGCAGTTTCCTAAACTTCCTGGTTCATTACCCCCTCCCCCACAGCCTGCTCTGCTACCTTCCTTCCCCCCCCCCCCGGTTGCCTCCCTACCTTTGGCTGTGGACACCTCTTCCTCCGCCAACACCATCTTGAGAGGAAGCCTGGTTGGCTCCCACAAGCCAGGCTGTCTCTCAAAAAAAAAAAAATGTTGTGGGTGTTTTGTTTTTTTTGAGAGGCATCCGAGTGGCCTTCCCCACCCCGCCAGTTCTGCCTCTGTGCATGCGCTCACCTCTCATCTCCGAAGATGGCGGTAGTAGCAAAAGGTGAGGAGGAGACAGGAGTGAAAAGGGGATGAGGGTCAGGATTTCTTCTTGTTGTTGTTTGAAAAGGCACAAACTTTTTTAAAAAATGAACCGGTTCATAGTTTGTTTGTTTTTTAAAAAAAGTTCAGATGGTTCGTGGTTTGTAGGTAGCCACGAACCACTGCAAACCATAGTTTTTATGGTTCATGCCCATCTCTAGTCCCAGCAACACAAAGCCTCTAACGTTACATTTGAGACGTCTCCCTCCTGGCCATGTAAACGGGTGGCGGCGGCGGCTTTCATGCCACTATAAACTAATAATTCTGTAAAAGTTCTGTTTTATTGGTTTCTACCCTAGGAAACAGATAAAGCTGCTCCGGGCTGGCAAGAAGTACCTCCTAGTGCCAGAATCTATAACAATATCTCCTTCCCTAAGTGTGGTGAGTTTTCACTCTTTGTCTCTGAAACATTGTCCACCATTTTCCTGGCAGACCTGGATTCGGAAGTGTGACAACCCCAGACCTACTGGGATATATCACCCTATAACTGAGCTGCCACCAACCATTCCCTATAAGGAGTCACACAGACCAGGAATGGATTTAACAAATAAAAGAACAAGGTTTATTTAAATAACAAACAGGGTAAATAAAAAGATCAAGTAAATAAGATACTGTAACGTGGCAAAATCCCAAACATATACATATAACAGTTTGGTTCACACAGAACACTTTAAAGTAAAGCACAGACCCTGAACCTATCAGTTCTGGCTACCTATAAAGAAACCTGAACCTATCAGGTATGTACAAACTGACACACAGTTGTACTCAGTCTGACACACAGACTCCCACTCCAGCTTCTCCACACAAGCTCCACATATATATACAGTACAGCTCCTCCCCCCTGATGTCCCGCCTTCCACTCCCCATAGGATGGAACTTTCCCTCCAAACCCATGACAGACAGGTACCATCAGTGCTGTATGTGACACCTCCCCTCTTTATAAGTTGTTTTGCAGGGGAAAAGCTAAAGTGCTTTTCTCCAAAAAACAACCAGGATCAAAACACAAAACAGTTATACAATATCATACAATCACATAACCCATACTTACTCACTCTAGGTTAAACATATCAATTAGGCATTTAAACATTAACATTTACAATACATTAAGTTACCTTTATTAATACAAACCAAGCATGTTTAATAAACAGGTACAATTAACTTTTAGTCACTAATATATACATAGTCCATGGTTTCTTCGTCGTCTTCATTCTTCGGGTCTTCTTGACAAGGCGTCAGCAACACAGTTCATTGACCCTCTGACCACCTTCACTTCAAAGTCATAATCTTGCAGGTTTAAAGCCCACCTCATAAGTTTACTATTGTGGGTTTTCATTGTCTTTAACCGTTGCAGTGGTGAGTGGTCAGTGCACAGAATAAAATGTCTTCCCCAGATGTAAGGTTTGGCCTTCTGAATCGCGTATACTATGGCCAGGCACTCCTTTTCCACGGTTGCCAAATGTCTCTCACCTTTCTGGAGTTTCCTACTCAGGTAGGACACTGGATGCTGGTCACCATTTTCATCCTCCTGGCAAAGAACTGCTCCTACCCCGCTGTTAGACGCATCGGTGTAGATGATGAACTCCCGGTCGAAGTCCGGAGCACGCAGCACTGGATAATTGATGAGCGCCTCCTTCAACCTCTGGAACGCCTCCTCACAGTCGCTGGTCCACGGGATGCGGTCATCAGTCTTCTTCCGCGTCAGATCGGTCAACGGAGTCGCCATCTCGCTAAACCTCGGGATGAACTTTCTGTAGTAGCCTACCAACCCAAGAAATGATTTGACTTTTTTCTTGGTGTTGGGTCTGGGCCAATCACGAACAGCTTCTATCTTGGCCTCTAGGGGTTTGATCACTCCTCCCCCTACTATGTGACCCAAGTATTTTATTTCTGGGCTACCCAGCTGACACTTGCTTGCCTTTACTGTTAGCCCTGCTGCACTTAACCTCTGCAGCACTATCTCCAGGTGTTTCAGGTGATCTTCCCAGGTATTGCTGAAGATCCCTATATCGTCAATGTAGGCCACAGTAAAGTCACTGAGCCCTGCTAAGGTCTGGTCCATCAGCCTTTGGAATGTGGCTGGTGCATTTCTGAGACCAAAACTCAGGACTCTAAACTCATAGAGACCAAAAGGGCTGCAAAATGCGGTCTTTTCTTGATCCCTGGGATCAATCCTTAATTGCCAGTATCCCTTTACTAGGTCCAATGATGAAATGAACCCCCTATGGTTTCAATCAGGTTGTCTAGCCTGGGCATTGGGTAGGCATCAGGAGTGGTTACGCGGTTTAATTTCCGGTAATCTACATAAAACCGAATGCTCCCATCAGGCTTGTCCACTAGGACTATCGGAGAGGACCAAGGACTAGAAGAGGGGACGATTATGTTCTCCCTAAGCATCTTGTCCAGCTCCTTCCGCACCTTGTCCCTATAGGGTCCCGTCACTCGGTATGGGGATACTGCTTGTGGGGTTGCATCCCCTGTATGGATCCGATGCATCACTCCCTTCACTATCCCCGGCTTATTTGAAAACACCTTTTGATATTTGGTGAGCAGCACTTTTAGTTCTTGCTGCTGGTCTTGGGTGAGTGCAGGACTGATCTTTACCTCATCTGGGTTGTATTTTACTTCCCCTCTACCCTCCCAGAAGGGTAATTCAGCTTCCTCACTCTCAGCTGCTTTTATTGCAAATAAAACCCTCTGTTCCCCTCTGTAGTAGGGTTTTAGGGCATTCACATGTACCACCCTCCTCGCTTGGTGTTCCTCCTGCTCTATAAGGTAGTTCAGATCCGACATCTTGGAAATGACCCTATATGGTCCTGCCCATTTGAGCTGCAGTTTGTTCTCTTTGCAGGGCCTAAGCCAAAGCACTTCCTCCCCTGGGTTAAAGTGCCTCTCCCTGGCTTTCTGGTCATACCAGGTTTTCTGTCTGACCTTCTGAGCTTGCAGGTTCTCTGCTGCTAGCTCTAGGTTTCTCTTTAGGTCATTCATTAAAGAGTCTATATATGTCACAACGTCTTGTGGGTCATCCTGGGTGATCTGCTCCCAATTCTGCTTGATTAAATCAAGTGGCCCTTTCACCCTTCTCCCAAACAAAAGTTCAAACGGACTGAACCCGGTACTGGCTTGTGGCACTGATCGATAAGCAAACAAAAGGGATTGCAGCTTCTGGTCCCAATTGTTTGGATTCTCTGCCAAGTAAGCCCTAATCATGCGCATCAGAGTCCCATTGAACTTCTCCGTTAACCCATTACTTTCAGGGTGATAGGCAGTGGTTTCCTTGTGTTTAATTCCACAGATTTGCCATAACCGTTTCATGAGCTTTGATGTAAACGATGTGCCCAAATCTGTGATTATTTCTGAGGCAAATCCCATCCTGGACATATACCCCACCAAGGCATCTGCCACTGTGTTAGTTTCAATGTTAGTCAAGGGAATGGCTTCGGGGTACCTCGTGGCATGGTCCACAATGGTGAGAATGAACCTGTTCCCCCTCTTTGTGGCCTTGGGCAAAGGTCCCACAATATCCACTCCTATACATTTGAACGGGGTGTCAATCACAGGCAAAGGGCACAACTTCGCTTTGGTCCTGTCACGGTTATTCCCCTGCCTCTGACACACATCACATTGTTTACAGAACTCCTTGATCTGCTTCCCTATTTCAGGCCAGTAAAAATTTTGTGTGATTCTCTGCTGTGTTTTGTTCACCCCTAAGTGCACAGCAAACATGTCAAAGTGCCCCCTTTGTAAGATCATGGGGCGATACTTTTCAGGTACCACTAGCTGACTTCTGATCCCATCTCCCCCTTTTAAGATATTCAATAGGGTCTCTCTATATAAAATTCCCTTTTTCTCACGAAATCTCGCTGTGGTTTCAGGTGTTAGCTGGGTGTCTGTCACCTGTTCAAAACACTTTTGGAGAGTGGCGTCTGCCTTTTGCTCTTGGCCAAATTTGCTGTCTGTGGTTAAGGTTTCCACCACAGCTTCGGGACTACCCTCATCTGCTTCCATCTCGGGCTCGACAGTACCCCCCTGAACTGTCCCCGTGGTAGCTTGTGAACGTGTAATCACTAGCACCCGTTTCACATGTTCAGCCAGGTCATTTCCCACGAGCACGGCTGCTGGCAGAGTCGATGAAATCGCTAGCCGCCAAACTCCCCTCCAGCCTTGAAAGCTCACAGGTACCTCAGCTACTGGCAGTGAGATCACCTGCCCCTCAATCCCTGCCACCTTCAGGCTCTCATTTGGGATTATATACTTCCCAGGAATAATGTCTGGATGGCACAGGGTCACCTGGGAACAAGTATCCCTTAGCCCCCTATACTGATGGTCAAGTATTCCTACGTCCACCCCTGCGGTCTCAAACAATTGTGAATCTGTTCTCACTAGTAAGCAGCGCTTGACCTCCACAAGAGGACCATTTTCCCCAGCCTGATCAGCAGATGTATCTGTTCCAGATTGAGTAGCCATGGCAACAGGCTCCCTCAATGGCAAAGAGCTTTGCTCTGTCTGGACACAGAACACAGCTTTTGGCTTGGTTCCACTCAAATCATGAGGCAAATTTCCCTTTAGCTGCTTCCATTTCTCACACCCTGAGATTAGATGGCCCTTTCCCTGACAGAAATAACATTTTCCGCTGTATTTTGAGTCTTTCTCATCTGGTTTTGGTTTTCCCTCCAAAATCTGAGGTCTTTGTGGTTTCATGTCTGAGGGCTTCCCTTCACCATTATTGTTATTCCTATTTCTACTCATTATTTCCATCTTCTTCAGCTCAAACACCATTTTGTCTACTTCCAACAGTCTCTGTTTCACTTCCCTTTCAAACGCCAGTTCCCTCACCCTCAGTTCACGCAGTTGGGCTCGGAGCATTTTTCTGAGTTCTGGGGTCAGTTCTCCCGTGCTCTCATCCCCCATTTCTGCCATTTGGCTTCGAGTCAAGGGCATAATCCCCCCCAGAACAGGCTGCCTTCAAAAGTCAAGCCTCAAAATAAAGCGACGACTTTTTTCCTTTTGCCTCAGAAACAGCCTTCTATAGATTGCTGCTGTTCCTTCAGCACTAACTTGCAACTGTTGCCAGGCAGAATCCACCCCCCTCTGCTAGGCCTCTCAGCAGACAGGCTAGATCACTGTTACTTCACACAGCTTTGCCTCAGCTCTTTTCCCGCCAAAACGGGTTGCCTCAGAGCTCCCTAATCTAGTTCCCCAATCTGAGTGTGCACGTTCTTCCACTAGCGCACCTCCCTGTGAGGTAAGCCTAGAAGATTACCTACGCGCCCTCAGATTGTCCCTGACTAGACCCCCCTTGCTCTGGGCACACTTGCCAAGGCTTTGCTGGACCACTGGACAACTGGACTAGTCGTTGTGACAAACCCAGACCTACTGGGATATGCCACACGTTAACTAAGCTGCCACCAACCATTCCCTATAAGAAGTCACACAGACCAGGGATGGATTTTCAACAAATAAAAGAATAAGGTTTATTAAATACAACACACAGGGAAAATAAAATGATCAGGTGAATAAGATATAGTAACGTGGCTTAGTCTCATTCATACATGCATACAGTTTGGTTCACACAGAACCCTTAACTTGAAGCACAGACCCTGAACCTATCAGTTCTGGCTAACCAACAGACACCTGAACCTATCAGGTTGGTACTCTGACACACAGTAGTACCCTGTCTGACACACAGACTCCCACACCAGCTTCTTCTTCCCAGCTGCTGCTTTGTCTCCCAGCGTCTCCTGAACTTCACCACACACGCTTCACATATATATACAGTACAGCCCCTCCTCCTGATGTCCCGCCTTCCACTCCCCATAGGATGGAACTTTCCCTCCAAACCCATGACAGACAGGTAACATCAGTGCTGTATGTAACAGTCGTATCCCACACGCTGGACACCAATCAATGTGACAACCCCAGACCTACTGGGATATATCACCCTATAACTGAGCTGCCACCAACCATTCCCTATAAGGAGTCACACAGACCAGGAATGGATTTAACAAATAAAAGAACAAGGTTTATTTAAATAACAAACAGGGTAAATAAAAAGATCAAGTAAATAAGATACTGTAACGTGGCAAAATCCCAAACATATACATATAACAGTTTGGTTCACACAGAACACTTTAAAGTAAAGCACAGACCCTGAACCTATCAGTTCTGGCTACCTATAAAGAAACCTGAACCTATCAGGTATGTACAAACTGACACACAGTTGTACTCAGTCTGACACACAGACTCCCACTCCAGCTTCTCCACACAAGCTCCACATATATATACAGTACAGCTCCTCCCCCCTGATGTCCCGCCTTCCACTCCCCATAGGATGGAACTTTCCCTCCAAACCCATGACAGACAGGTACCATCAGTGCTGTATGTGACAGGAAATAAATCTGCATTGATTTCACTGGAGCCCAGATTCATCCGCCGAGACTCCAGGGAGCCTTCTCTTTAAAGTCACTGAAAATGATACAGTTGTCTGCAGAAGCGACTGTATAACACAGAGACAAGGGACACATGGTCCTTCAGGAAGGAATGGACTGCAAGTCCTAGCATTCTTCACCACTGGCTACGTTGATGAGTACTGACAGGAGTCAAAGTCCAACGACATTGGGAGGGCTGCACTTTGTTCGTGTCCGCTGAAAAGGCAATTAAGCAACATACAGTATTCTATGGAGAGAAGGCAGGGAATTCATTGTGGGGCAGTTTCACTTCATAAGGGCCAGAATCCTGTAGGAGATTTATGCTGGCGTAAGTGTAATTGTGCAAAAAGAATTGTCGCTAATTGACAAAAGACTTTCTGTACTACTGGTCATACACCACCTGGAGTGTGTGTTCAGTGGCAGCTCATTAATTAGTGACAGTTAGCTTCTGTGTTTGTGCTGACGTAAATCGCAATAGGATTCTGGCCAAGATGTGTAACAATTTTTTGAAAGCCTCTGGAGCTTGACTTTTAGATTATAGTGGAAGCTGTAATTCTGAAAAGTGTCCTATAGATCACAGATTTACAAAATGCATGTGTTCTGTGTCTTCAACGGAGTAACGAGACATGTACAGTATATATGTTGTTTCCATAGCATGACTGTGTTGAATATGTTTTCATTTGTGTGAATCATTTCCGTATGTGATTCGATGCACCTTTACCCTGGTCCTTATGCTGTACAAGAAAGGAATGTTAATAGGCCCTGTTGTTTCTTCTTTTTTTCCAATTTAATATTGAACATAGGAACTAACCTTTCAATGGTTGACATCTCCCTTTCTTCGTGGATTCTACCCCTGCTGAAATCTGAAACTGTGTGTCCAGCATATCCATTTCAAAACTAGAAATTGCTTCCAGGCTGTAATGTTTGAAAGGCCATGATTCTGTACATGCTAATTTTAAAAATATTCAGTATTTTGTTAATAACTGACAGTCAAGATGGTGGCAACACTACAAAGATACCACAAAAGTCCAATACATATTTAATATTTTGCCAGATTCAGGACCCTCTAGACATAATAGTGTCTGATCAAAAATTGGTCTGAATTGGTCTACTTGTCCAGTTAGGTGATATTATTTTCAGATAAGATATTCTGATGATGTGAACAGGGAGTCTGGAATTATGGGGATCATCCTCTGTTAAGGGGAGGAGATACCTTAGACTGCCGGAAAGACAAAGAAATAGGTCCTAGATCAAATCAAGCCTGAACTATCCCTGGAAGCAAAAATGTTGAAGCTGACACTGTCTTATTTTGGGCATATTGTGAGAAGGCGGGATTCTCTGGAAAAGACAATAATGCTGGGAAAAGTGGAAGGCAGCAGGAAAAAAGGAAAACCACATATGAGATAAACTGGCTCCCTAAGAGAAGTTGTAGGCTTCAGTTTGCAATTCTTGACATTTTGAATTCTTGGACATTTTGGAGAGTACTCATTCATGGAGTTGCCATAAAACAGGACAGAACAACATCCCTGTCAAATTGACCTTTGACCTTCTTGGCTTATTACATCTGCCAAAGTGAGACTGATGTCATGATTATGGGATTTGATTAATGACTGTTTGTAAAAGGGAATTACCCCTCCAAGATTCAAAAGAGGGTTTCATAAGATCTTTATTAAACAACCCTCCCTTGGATCTGGTATTTTTACTGAATGATAAAAGTCAGTCTGAAATTGATCATACTTGGCCAAACTGATAAGTTGGTAATGGTATAATTCCATGCAAATCCAGATGTTGCTGATTATAGCAATCAGGTTTTCAAATGGAATATCAGATTGAAATTGCTTTGGACACCTAGTTGGGCAACCTGTGCCAGAGACTGGATGAGAGAGTGTTGCCTCTCAGTTATCCTAGACATCTTGGTAGTTTTTGGTACCATCAATCGTGGTATTCCTTCTGGAACTCCTGGCTGGTCTTGGACATTGGGCAACGTGGAGAACATTGTCTAGAAGGGCTGAGTCTCCCATTTCTGTTTGGGCTTCCTTTAAAATTTCACCCTTTTGAGTTCTTGGAAATTGCAATGAGCCCATCCTGAACATGCATATGCTGTTGTCCTATAAATACGTTGTGCTTTGGTCTTGACTTTGTAGGATTCCTACATAAAAGAGCTGCCCTTCTGTCTGTTTGTTTTACCTACAGATATCACTAGGGATATTCACAGCCTGGCAAGTTGCATATATCCTTTGGGGTATGTAGACACTTCTGCTGTAGGCATTGGGTGTAGTTGTCTAGGGTTGGCGGGGCGGGGCTTGCCATTTCCTGTCTGTTTGGGAACAACTACTTCTGTTTTTCTTTGCTAGGCTACCTCATCATGCATCTGTTGGAAACAGTGCTTGGAATGGTTCTCATGTATGTTCTGATTTTGCCCATGAAGCGTGGTGAGTGGATGGAACTTCTCAACAAGTGGGGACTTGTAATGTAAGTGCAAGCAATTAAAACTATTTTTCCTTTAAAGACCCCGGCAGGCAGAGCATTTCCGCATGTCCTCAAGGAAGGGCCAATTCTCGAGGGGCCAAATGCGTCTGTAAAAGCAGCATTCCCTCAAGTGGTGAAAGGCGTCTGTTTGTTGGAGCTTCGGTTTTTACTCTCCCTTCTGCGGTCTGTATATTGCGGCAAACTGTTTTGTGATTGCTATGGTAGGAAGGGAAAATAAGTTTAATTTGCAAGTCTGAGGTGCTTGTCTTTGAGGGAATCGTGCTGTAGGAGGGAGAAGAGGCAAACTGCAGGGGGTGCACATTCCCTTTAATGTCTAATTTGATCCCCAGTCACACCGCTGCTGCGTGCAAGGCAGTCTGGCTGGAGACCAACTGCAGGAAAAGAAGGCTTCAGCCACTGTGAACTGGGGAGCATCAGACAATAAATGCTTAACCTTGAACCCTGTCTTGTAAAAATGCATGAACTGCCATGACAAATGGTCTCTTGTGTTACATTAAATGGGTGCACATTTCCAGGATAAGCTTCCAGACTGATCCTTGTGTTGCTCATTTCAGCAAAAATGACCAAGAGCCTTGTGACACTTCAAGGACTAGGACATTTACTATGAAATTAGTAAGCATTCATGGGCCCCTCCCTTTGTTTGATGAAGTGGATCGCATCCACAAAAGCCATCATATATTTCCATGGTCTTTAATGTTGCAGAAGATTCTGTTGTTTAAGATGACCCTGTAAGCTAGGATCCAAAGAAGGAATGCACACATCCAGGAAACTTCTGTGTACGCAACTCCAACTTTCCTTGCTATGCTACTGTCCCTAGTGAGAGGCAACTCCCTCTCTCGTTCTTTCGTAAAAGCAGCACACCTCTTTGGCCGCGAGAAATGAACTGAAAGCTTTAGTTGCCTAGGTAGTTGTTTAATAATAATCATGTGCTGTCAAGTCAGTTTGGACTTAACGGTGACCTTTTTCCTGGTAGAGAATAGTGACAAGAGGTTTACCATTCCCTTCTTCCAGGGGTGCCCTGGGGCTGTGCAGCTTGCCCAGGGTTACACAGGCTAGCTCTACTTGAGAAATTGAACTCCCAGCTTCTGGTTCTGCAGCCGGATACCTACTCAGCCAGCTATCTTTACCCCATGCATGTAGTTTCCCCTTGGATCCTAACTTATCAAAACACCTTTAAAGTGTTTCACTATAACACTGGATGTAATCCCTGCCTTTGTCTACATCAGGGCAGTCAGGACCTCTGAGCCTCAGGATACGTAAGCAGCTTAATGTGGTTCTCCTAATTGTCCTTCCGTAGCTTCAGACTTTGCCACAACCTTCGTTTTAGTTTGTCTATTAAAATTGGGTTTTTTTTTCTTTGTTTTCTGTCTCTCAGCCTTCCAATCATCATCGTCATGATTATCAAGAAGGTGCAGATTTTTGTAGCTGGCAGGGTTTTTCTCCAGCCAAAGATATCACCTAAAGACAAGGAGAAGCCTTTGGCGCTTGACAACCGGTTAGTGCCAGGAAGTGAGACTCTTCCTGCTGTTTACTTCCTTGAATAGTTATTTCACTGCATGACACCTCTTTGTTGAAGGTTACTAAGGAGAGCTGTAGAACATCTACGAGGAGTGGCATGGAAAATGTGGCTGTTGTTGGCATCTGTGTTAATTTATTTACAATGGAATCCTCTTTGTGTTTACTCAGAAGTAAATCATATTGTGTTCAGTGGGGCTTACTCTGAAGTAAGTTTGTATTGGAATGGCACTACCAAACGTACAGGTTTTGACCTCATAAAACTCAAAGCAAGCAATTATGGAGTCCCTTTTGCGTGGAGAATCTCAGCTAGATAATTGCTTGTGCATCATTAGATGACAGATAAAGCAAGGCTTGTTCTGGATTGTGTTTCCTTTCCTGGAGTTCTGGCTCTTTGTACATTTTGGTTGCCAGACAAGAAGGGTTTCAAATGCTAGTAGAAAGACCTTCATGTAATGGCCAACTTACACCCTCTTGGCAATGATTTCCAATTTCCTGGGAGTGGCTGCAGAGAAGGCCTGGTCTCATGCTCCCACCAAGCGAGGCTTTGAAGATGATGAGACTGAGAGAGGATCCTTCCGATCTTGAAAGCCTAGGCACACTTGGTATGAGCAACTATGATCTTTCCATCAGTCTGGACACAAGTCTTACAGGGCTTTAAAGGAGATAACTAGCACCAAGAATTGTGCCCCAAACTAAACTTGATAACCAGTGAAGTTGTTGTAACACGAGTTTTACATTCCCTGTCACTGACCCCGGTTAGTAGCAGCATCATTTTGGATCAACTAAATAGTTTTCAAAAGCAGCCCCATGGACAGCGCATTACAATAATCCAGATGGGATGTAACTAAGGGCCTGTCCACACTGGCATGTAGATATGATATATAGATTGTTGTGGTCACAGTTTGGATCTGAGGGGAAAAGACCTTGTCTGCAAGTGTGTCTACTTTTAATTATCCATCCTTCCCATTTAAGAGCTGTCACACACCTTTCTGATCCAATGGTAAGGCATGTATTCTTTTTGGTATGCTTGTTGTTTAGTTGGGAGATTATAGCCTCCAGCAGCCTCAGCTTCCAACTGCCGTTGTGGATAGAGAAAGTAGAGAGAGGAAGAATAAAGGAAGGGAAGCAAGTGAGGGGAAAGGAGAAAATGGAATGGCACCAACAGAGGGGGATAGGAGTGATGTAAAAATAATAATTTCACTTCCCCTGACCCACCACAAACAATTAGAGGAAGTGCTTAATTGACAGCTGATCAGGCTACAAGGGGTTGTTTTCTGTTCAGACGGGAGAAGCAAGGCAAAGGGCACATCCCCCCTTCCCTTGACTTCAGCAGACCATTTGTAGCCCGATCCAGCACATGCCCAAAACAGCCAGTCTAGATAGGCCCTAAAGGCATGTATATTTGAGCCAGATCAGATAACTCCAGCTAATGTGTTAGCTTTAAATGGGGAACCAGATTCAGGGCTCTACAGTGGTGCCCTCGTTAAGTGAGGGGAGGGCGCGAAAATGGCTGCCGGCCATCCTGGAACATCGCTGAACGGTGAGTAAAGGAGCTTTTTGGAACGCATTAAACATCGTTGGCTTTTCCTGCCCCGTTCAGCGATGTTTTCACATAGCGAGGGTTAATCCGGAACGGATTAACCTCGCTATGCGAGGCACCACTGTATCTTGGAATATTCATGTTCTATGAGCCTGCATCTTCAGGGGGGAATGTAACCCTATCCAGTGTCTCTGAATCCCTCTGTTCCTTGATCTGTCTTTCAGCTGACCAAGAACATTGCTGTCATGCCTGGCTGATCCAGTCCACTCTGATGCCTTGTTCAGAACGCAAATAGCTTCCTCAAATTTAGAAGGAAGGGAAAATAATGAGGGATATCTTTTATTGATAACATGGGTCAAAATCCTCTTCTTCAGCAGAGAGGAAATGATGCTAATTAACAAGTCCCCATTTGGATTCCTAGTTATGAGCCTGGTGGGAACTTGCTAATTAGCGCCAACTTGCCACTGTGAGCAATACCACTTCCCTTCTGACAGTGTAACTACACAAGAGGATTTTGGCCATTGCTGTAGTTGCTGGGTGCTGAGAAAGAACCACAGCAGAAGTTCTGAAAACATACTAGCAAACATCAGGTCAGCAAAAACTCCAGGGACAAGGGTGATCATTCAGTAGTTTTCCCCTTCTGGAGAGCTGCCCTCTGTGATGTTGAACCCAGTGCATAATGGTAGCATAAAGCAGAGAGCAGGGGAGGAACGACTGTGTAATTACTTTTCCACGGTCGTGCAAAATAAGCCAGTGTTTGTTAACAATTTAATTTTGTCTATGTCCATATAAGGCTTTAATCTTGATGAAAATCATGCCGACCCTTCTGATTTTAATTTGCCTTCTCCTCTGTGAAATCCAAAGTGGTCTGTCTACCCCATCATTCTTCTGAATTGTAGGCAATCTCTGGTTTTATCATCTTCATCATCTTTCAACAAAAGAAATTGCACTGGCCCTGTTGGTGCAGCCTATGCTCAAAGCACTTACACATATTTTTCTGCTACTCTACACAGGAGCATCACATTATTTTCAGATGCCCACTGTTTCAACAACAGGAATACCAAAATGCCTCTCTCTGTCTCTTCCCTACACCCCCTGTTTTAAATTTAGGCTGCTGAAACCAAGAGTCAAGAAACCAAGACTTCAAGAGGAGAGGAATAGAATTGTATGTGAAAGGATTTGTGTGAGAGACCCAGTTCTGATACTGAAAATACTGAGCTTGGAAGTGGCTGATTCTTCCTCTTGCTCTAAATGAGTTTTATAATTTGCATCCTATAAGAAATGGCAAAGGACTCCTGAACATTTTGGCCAACTTACCTTGCCTCTGCTCCAAATTTAAACTCCCTGAATCTTTGTACGTCATCCAAAACTAACTCTGGTTCCACCCAAAGGTGTGTCAACCCAATCTGGCCTCTGAATTCAGGGGGAAATGGTAACAACTGTGCTGTTATTCACTGGTGATCTCCTTTGCTCTGCAGGAAAATATTCGTGAACTTCATCTACTTTTTGTTCTTCCACTCGGTGGTGGTCGGCCTGGCTTCTTGTCTCTGGAGACTGCTGCGTAGTGTCATTCTCGGAGCTTGGCTGGTGGGACGAGTTGATAGGCCCATTATGCCAAAAGGGTTTGAAGAATGGGATAATGGTAAGTGTCAGGGCTTTGCAGAGAAGGTTCTCAAAGTCTTTCCAAGGGAGGCTACCAGACAGGGCAGTTTCTCCTTTCAGTTCACTCCCCTCCAATTGACCCCATGTTCTCTCCAGAGGGGAAAAGGTGAAACATATTTGGTGACTTGCTCAAAGGAACTCTTCTTCCTTTCACCGCAGGGTTCAAAACCTGGATTCAAATGCTGTTCCTGGACCATTACCACACAAATCCCATCCTGGTTTGCTTCTGCCACATCCTCTGTACCCAAAACAGAGAAAGACAATTGCAGACAGTCAAAATGGACATTACTGGTGCTGAGTGCATGAAGACAGGTAAACGAATAACAGCCGTCAGGGATAAAATTGAATGCTGAACAGGATAGAAATGGCTATTTTCTACTGGCAAGGAAACTTTCCTCATTGCAGGTCTTTCCGCCACCAGTTCAAGACCAACCTCCATGCAGAAAGGAGTAACTTACTAGTTACATATTCAATTGTAACTGAATGTTCCTTCAAATATACAACTTGGCTTGTTAACAAAAAAAAGTACTTCCAAAACACTGAGCTGATAGTATAGTAAGCAAACTGAAATACAATGGGAAAGCATGCAACAACAACATAAATAATCCACCTGAGCCTTACATAGTCCTTTGGGTTGCCAGTTTTTAAAAAATTCTGAAATTTGAAAGGCCTCTTGTTGTGTAGATATTAACTGGCAGCTATGCTTGCTTTTATGCCACAAAAAAAATCCATTTCAGTTTCTGCAGACCATACTGCTATTAAATACTTGAAAAGTACCCAAGCCTTTTATTTGCTGGTTTGTTTTTCTTGCCTGCTTGACAACCCCACGTATTATGTAGCCAAATTCTACTCTCACACAATATGGGTCAAATTCCATTCTAGTAGAACAAACAAAAATATATTTCCTTTATTCTGGCCACATCCTAATTTTTGAGGGTTTGTTTTTATTGGCTTGAGGCTCACAGGTACAGCTGGTCCATACAGCTGTGTTATATTGTCTTCAAAAGTATTCTTGGGATATGCAGCCCTTTGAGTTGCTTTTTGGTTTGGAACAAACAAAAAAAGGGAATAGATTTGGATCTGGATGCTGAATTTGACAGAAAGTAATTGCTGGTGTTTTTGTTTCAGTCTCTGGGACACGAGACAAAGCGAAGACAAGATGGCTGCTGCTCTACACACTTTTGAACAATCCTACTCTCCAGAAATTCAGGAAGCAAAGATTAGAGCCTCTGTCCATGGATTCTCTACTGCATTGATACTCTACCTGTGGCTGTAACAGAACTAAATACTAAGCCTGCCCATTGCACACAGTTTGTCTTCCTGGGCTCAGGGTTCAGCAGGATGTCAGCTGTCAAGATCCTGGCCATAATGCTACAAAGTGTTTGCAATATAGGGGGGGGGGGGAGTTCCTAAAGCATACCTGTTTGGAGCTGCTTGCTGATAGCTTGTTTATACAGTACTGTTTTCCAAATAAGCACTTCCTATGTTGCCAGTATTTTGTATGCCATGAAATGCTCCATACCTTGACCCCAAGACATTTTGGCTTGTCTTGGCACAAGGAATTGCTAACAAACTATGCACAAACCATTGTTTTTGGGTAGATTAATTGGTCTCTTAAGATTGCCTGTGAACATAATTCTTTCATCTTTAATTGGGCAATGATCTGACTTGCAAGGTCGTTTGAAATGAAAAGCCAAACCAGTGTCCATAGTATTGTTATGATAAAAATAGTAAGCTTTCCAAAAAGGACCAACTTGGAATATTGATTTCCCAAATCAGTGGTTTGGACTCCATGAGGGCATAGTTCCAAAATTATTTTTTCCTAAAACATTTTGCATTAAATTATTGGTGCTTTGAAGCTGAATTTGCTGCTTTGGCATAGCTGATGTCAGAACAAGGAGAACTGTGTCTTTTCTGCTGTCATAAATTGCACTGAAACTGTGAGTGTGTTGGCATAAGGGCCTTTTCGGCAGCTGCCCCCAGACTATGGAACACCATCCCGAGAGAGATCATCAACGTCTGGCGCCGACGTTGATGATATTTTGGCGTCAGGTGAAAACCTTCCTGTTCCAGAAGGTTTTTAATTGAAATAATATCAACTGTGGATCTTGGTGGCAATTTTTAGAGCAATGTATTTTTAATTGGATTTTTATTGTTTTATCTTTATATCTTTTTATTGTATTCAAATTGTTGTAAACTGCCCAGAGACCTTTAGGTAGTGTAGGGTGACATATAAGTTAAATAGGCAGGCAGGCAGGCAGGCAGGCAGGCAGGCAGGCAGGCAGGCAGGCAGGCAGGCAGGCAGGCAGGCAGGCAGGCAGGCAGGCAGGCAGGCAGGCAGGCAGGCAGGCAGGCAGGCAGGCAGGCAGGCAGGCAGGCAGGCAGGCAGGCAGGCAGGCAGGCAGGCAGGCAGGCAGGCAGGCAGGCAGGCAGGCAGGCAGGCAGGCAGGCAGGCAGGCAGGCAGGCAGGCAGGCAGGCAGGCAGGCAGGCAGGCAGGCAGGCAGGCAGGCAGGCAGGCAGGCAGGCAGGCAGGCAGGCAGGCAGGCAGGCAGGCAGGCAGGCAGGCAGGCAGGCAGGCAGGCAGGCAGGCAGGCAGGCAGGCAGGCAGGCAGGCAGGCAGGCAGGCAGGCAGGCAGGCAGGCAGGCAGGCAGGCAGGCAGGCAGGCAGGCAGGCAGGCAGGCAGGCAGGCAGGCAGGCAGGCAGGCAGGCAGGCAGGCAGGCAGGCAGGCAGGCAGGCAGGCAGGCAGGCAGGCAGGCAGGCAGGCAGGCAGGCAGGCAGGCAGGCAGGCAGGCAGGCAGGCAGGCAGGCAGGCAGGCAGGCAGGCAGGCAGGCAGGCAGGCAGGCAGGCAGGCAGGCAGGCAGGCAGGCAGGCAGGCAGGCAGGCAGGCAGGCAGGCAGGCAGGCAGGCAGGCAGGCAGGCAGGCAGGCAGGCAGGCAGGCAGGCAGGCAGGCAGGCAGGCAGGCAGGCAGGCAGGCAGGCAGGCAGGCAGGCAGGCAGGCAGGCAGGCAGGCAGGCAGGCAGGCAGGCAGGCAGGCAGGCAGGCAGGCAGGCAGGCAGGCAGGCAGGCAGGCAGGCAGGCAGGCAGGCAGGCAGGCAGGCAGGCAGGCAGGCAGGCAGGCAGGCAGGCAATTTTCCTGTGGTCTTGGGGGGCAGAGTGTGTGAAGGAATTGAGTGTGGCTTTAATTAAAATAAAACTTCCTCTAACTATGCAGCAGATGAAATGGTTCAGTCAGGAACCTACAGAGCAGATTGATGTCAGGTTTCCCTCACTAGACCATCCCTTATTTCTTAGTTTACCTCAACTGGCACTTACATTCACTGAGAGACTAATGAGAAAGAATAAAATGTTTTTATTTACCTACAGTTCTTTATAGGTGAAAATAAACATGATATTGTGTGAAAAATGTTAGCATGTTACATCACTGAACTTAACTGTTTAACAAGCTTTATTACTGATTAACTGACTGGTTACATAATTGACCAAATACTGCACTCTGTCTTCAGACACCATAACTGGGGGTGCAGTTACATGTCCATTTAACTTTGTGTTTGTGTTGGGTTTAACACACTTTAAATCAATTTATAGTTATCAGTCTACACCAGTGGTCCCCAACCTTTTCTGACCCGCAGACTGGTTGGGGTGGTGGTGAGTCTGTCGTGGGGGGTGGGGTGCGCATGGATGGATGGTGGGGGCGCTCATGGGGGTGCTTGCATGCATGTGCGGATGGCACAGGGCAAGCTCACGGGGATGGGGCACGCTCGCGGAAGCTGAGCATGTGTGCGGGTGGGTGGGCCATGTATGCGTGGGGGTATGTGTGTGTGTGGAGTGGGTGGGAGATCTGTCTCCGCAGCCTGGTCCTGCTAAGGCCACATTTTGTGTGGGTGTGTGGGTGTTGTTCAGGTTTTTTAAAATCATTTTGACATTTCTGAATGCTTATGTCAGTGTATATTGTGTCTGTGTAACCAGCTACCTGTGTGTGAATTTTAGGTAGATTGTTATGCAATAGTGCTTTGACTGGATTGTTAGTACTGCTTGTGTTATCCATTTCTCAGAGTGACATTTTTAAATTTTTTGTATACTTAATTGATCTTTGCCTTAATATTGCCTTTTAATTGATGTAAGATGCCTCCTTATTCATTGTTTATATTTTTAAAATATTGTCTTTTAGTGATGTTAACCACTGTTGTATACTCATTGTTTTCAACTTTAAAAAAATGCCTTTCATTGTTGTAAGCTGCCTTGGGTCCTTTTCAAGGAGAAAGATCGGGTAAAATAAATAAATAAATAAATAAATAAATAAAATAAAATAAATAAATAAATAAAATAAAATAATAATAATAATAATAATAATAATAATAATAATAATAATAATAATAATAATAATAATAATAATAATTATTATTATTATTATTATTATTATTATTATTATTTAGAAAATAACTTTAAAAATCTGCTTCTATTTTTTTTAAGCACTGCATCATTTTACCAATATGCCACTTAAAAAGTTAAATAAATCCATAAAGCAATAAAGCAAGCCAGCTTGCAGCTTGTCTAGTATGAACTGCTGATACTACTTTGAGCAGTGAGTGTTTCTCTGGAGCTGAGGGGCTGGCTCAAGGTTGCTGCTGTCATTTGTCAGGATTTTAAAATCTGTTTTTGCAATCTCTCTCTCTCTCTCTCTCTCTCTCTCTCTCTCTCTGTGTGTGTGTGTGTGTGTGTGTGTGTGTGTGTGTGTGTGTGTGTGTGTGTGTGTGTGTGTGTGTGTGTGTGTGTGTGTGTGTGTGTGTGTAAGGGGGGGAGAGCCCACTCACACAAGGAAAGAAAAAGAAGGGGGGACTTGAGGAATTTGTCAACTCCTTGGCTGACTCTGTGATCCAGGTCTTTAACTAGAGATTTGGGGATGGGGGGAGGGAGAGAAAAGGGAGAGAAGCATGAAAGGAGGCTCACCAAAAAACGCCCTGCCTGGAGATTCCAAAAGGGAGTGCTTTTGGAGGAGCTCAGGGGGAGATTAAAAGTTTTCCCAAAAGAGGATGCAGACGCTGACCCCAAAACGACATGACTACCATGTAACTTTAAACCCAATTAGAACGCAGCAGACCAGAAGCTGATAAAACTCAGCAGTGCCAAAGTGTCCTGACACTGACAAGAGTATTAGAAAAATTATGAGTATGCGTGTGCAGAAAATTGCTCTAAAACAGCCCGAAAATTACAATACTTTTAACTCTGTAGCATGAAAAATAGTTTATATAAATTTTCAAAACAATGAGTCAGCTCCAGCAGAGTGTGGTCACTGAATTCATCACATTTCTTGGCAACTGCCTGTTTAGCATTTTGATCTGTAAATGGAGATGCCTCGCTTAACGAGTGGTGCCTCGCTTAACGAGTGCCTCACTGAGCGATGAAATCGCTTAACGAGGCACTCTGGGCCATCGCTGGAGCATTCGCTCAGCGATGGCCCCTATGGGGTTTTTTCGCTTTGCGAAGATCGCTAAGCAATTCGCTTAGCGATCTTCGCATAACGAAGCCGGGGAGAACAGCTGATCGGCGGTTCCAAAATGGCTGCCGGAAGGTCCGCGCTGCATTTTCGCGCCCTGCCCTCGCTTAACGAGGGCGCGAAAATGGCGGCGCTATGAAGAAACATCGCTGAACGGTGAGTTTTCAAGCCATGGCTTTTTTTATTCCGTTTAGTGATGTTTCGCTATAGCGAAGGTTAATCCGAAACGGATTAACCTCGCTATGCGAGGCACCACTGTATGATTATAGTAAGCATTGGATAGAAGAAAAAAAGTTACACAATAGCATCACCTAGTGACTCTATCTTGAGTACAAGAGAGTAGTTAGATTTGCTAAAAAGCAAACCCAATTGTCAAGTGACCTAGACTTTAAAGACTAACCACAAAAAGACAAAACAAAATACCTAGAAAACAATTATCAATGCCAAGATTTAATTGATTTTTGCCAGGTATATGAAGGTTATGGCAGCATGGGCCCTCTGCTGCTCCAGTGGGAAAATTAAAATAAGGTGAGTAATGTTTTGGTTATGATAAAGCACACTAGAGGGTATAAATATGGGAAGTAAAAATTTCCTTCCAATTACCTATGAAGCTGTAGAACACTTGGGCCCTGCCCCATTAAAGCCAAAAATTAGTAGTATAGATGTGGCTAAGCAAATGTCTAAACAAGCAGACTAATAAAGTTCTTTATTTTTGTTATGAACAAATGCATATGGTGTACTTAAGTTATTTATTTACAATATTTTTTTACCCCACCTGTCTCCTTACAAAGGACCGAAGACAGTTTACATGATTAAAGAAACAATATTTAAAGCTTAAGAACAGTAAGTAGACATTGGCTAGAAAGGATCAAATATCACACCGCATCATGGTAAACAAAAATAACACTTTCCCACACTTAGAGTTCACCCACTTAATATAGATCTCAATGCAGCTTTTATGTAAAATAATAAAATATTGGTTGATATCCTCTTGTGCAACTTTCTGCCATGCAACAAGAATGACATCAGGTGTGGCCATCCTGTGGCTGTTTTTTTAATAATAAAACTTCATAGAGCCCCCTCCCCTTGGTTCTGGAAATCTCTGTGGAGCTCATTTATCCCAGGGTAGCCTTCAGGAGTAGAGATAGGGACGAATAAAAAAAAAATGGCGATTTGTTCTGATCTGTTATTCATCAACGTTAAAGAATCAACCAATAAAAATATATGAATATTCTTTGACAAATCAATGAATCGATCTGTCAGTTTATCTCCACTTTAAATGGCTATGACGCTGGCCCCCGGTGACCTAGAGACACCATATTTGCAGGGAAGCTTTCTCAGACGCATTTCAACAAGTCCTGAAGGTTTGGTGAACATTGAATCAAGGATCCCTGAGTTACATAATCACAAAGAGGACCCCCCAGAAAGCTCCCCCCAGGTACTTAGAAACTCCAGAATCATGAGGGAGCTTCCTATGTCGTTCCCCAACATGCCTGCTAACTTTGGTGAAGATTGGATATAAGAACACCGAGTTATTCACCCACAAATTGGGAAGTTGGCAGCAAGGTACACAGTGGCGCTGCAGGTTAAACTGCAGTGCTGCTGAGCCACTGAGCTTGTTATAGGTGCTGCTGTTGTCGTTGCTGTTGTTGTCCACCTTGGTACAGGGGACGCCCGGACGGACTTAGGGGGCAGAGCCCGGCTCTCAGGGAATCAGGAGAAAAGGGTCCAAGCCTGGTGCTACCAACGGCGGTTCATCCGTGGGGCTGTCAGAAACAGATGCTCTGCAATCTGAAGCCGTGCAATTGGGTGATGCCCGGACAATCTTTGGGTGAGTCTGAGACAGGCCTAGGAAACTCACCTGTCACTCACCACCAACGTCTAACTAGACTTGCTGACAACCTTCCAACAAACAAAGATGCTCGTTTAGGACTAGAAAGCTGCAACTTTGCTGCTGAGACCACCCGGATATGATAAAGATAGCCCTCAGAGGTTTGGGGGGACTTAGACAGGCTGGCCCTCTTGGCACGTTCGGGATGTCAGGGCCAGCTTTGGGTTTGCCAACTGCCAAGAGGCCTGGCTGGCCCTCTTGTCATGTTTGGGGATGGCGACAGGCTTTGCGTGTGCCAAGAGAGGGTTGGCTGGTGCTCATCCAGGGGTGCCGGGACAGGCTCTGGGTGCTCCAAGAGAAGGTTTAGGCTTGAATGCCAAGAGGGCTGGCCTAGGTCTGCCCCAATTAAAGGCTGTCTGCACGTCACCCCATCACCATATTGCCTGGCTTCAGATTGCAGAGCTGATCTGGTTTAACCCGTGCCAGGCAGGAGTTCTCTCCTCCCAGTCAGAGAGGTGGAAGGTGGAACAAACAGCCCGCCGGGATATGTAACCCAGCAGGCAGGCAGGCAGGCAGAGAGATAGAAGGTGGAACAAACAGCCCGCCGGGACTACGTAACCCAGCAGGCAGGCAGGGAGACAGAAGGTGGAACAAGCAGCCCGCCGGGACTATGTAACCCAGCAGGCAGGCATGCAGACAGGAGTTCAACAGTTCTCAGCCTGCTGGTCTGACTTGATCCAGCAGGCAAGCAAGCAGGCAGGTATGACTTGGTTTGAAAATAACCCGACTGGAACCGGCAGCTGGAGTTCTGATTCAGGAGAAGGTTTAAAGATCGGCAGGCAAGTAGGCAGGTCTTTTTTTTTTCCTGGATGACTGGAGGGTGGGCAGGTGGGCACGCAGGAGGCCACAGGCAGGCAGGCAGTGTGTTAAGGGAGAGACTGTCATTGGAACCCTACTTCTTTGGGTTCAGTGAGAGGAAGCCCAACAAGGGAAGGTTCACCTTGATGAACGACAGTCTCTCCACAGTAACGGGATCCAAACGCAACTGGCGTTGTCGGAGTATGTCTCCGAGATGGGAAAACGCACGCTCGCTCTGGATGCTGGTAGGGGGAGGGAAAGGAGATCCATGGCCATATTGGACAACTCTGGCCATATGAATAGTTTCCTAGCCCAGTAATGGAGAGGATCTGACTGGTGGGGCTGAGGGGGCTCAGCCAGATATTCCTGCACCATTATCTCTGCTGAATCCTCCTCAGCTGTCTTTCCTCTAAGACAAGTGCCAAGGTCACCACAGAGCTCCAGTAATATTGGTGGTGAAGGGAACCTTCACCAGGTGAAGTCCTTCCCTGCGGTTTGAGCAAACCACCCTGCCCCTCGTGGCCTGACTTTCCTGTCACCCCACGCAAGTGTTGTGCCCCCAACGCCCTGTGGACCTCAGTGGAGAGCTCTGTTCTCCACTCCTCAAAGTCTGAGGTGCGTGCTGCCAAGCCCCCTTGATTCGAGGATTATACAGGCAGGCCATGCAGTAAACTCTGTCACTGTAGACAAGATGGAGTCACTTCTGCAGGCCTGCCTGCAACCTCTTAACCAAAGCCCTGGTCCGTGGAAGGAGGGAGGATCCTGGTGCCACAGCAGTCTCCAGGGACGCATCGACGGCATGAATCAGGGGTATGACCTGCCCCAGGCTTGCTGTATAACCACACAAGATGTCCATGGTTTCCAGGAAGGGCTTGAGCACCTCCACCATCTGGGAGAGGGCCAGCCAATCCATGGCACTGATGCCCGCCTCTCTCCCCCCAGGCAGAATGGGCATGGAGGACATGATGTCCTCCAAAACGGCCTTCTGCTCCACCAGGCAGGACACCATGGTGTAGGTGGAGTTCCACCTGGTGGACAGGTCTGTCAGGAGAACGTGTGTCTCCTGACACAACTCCTCCTGCCTGTCACGCAGCTGGCAGGCAGCTTTCAGGCTACGGGAGAAGTGGCCCACCAGTTGGCAGCATTGTTCCAAGAGTGCCCATGTCTCCCGGGTGCCTGCATCCCAGTCAGGCTTGATGTGGCTGCCCAGGCCAAGGACATTGCACACCACAAGGTTAATTTGTGTGCCATGCATATGATGCCCTCAAAGCCCGCCGCATTCAATGCCGCCAACATGTTCCACCCAGCATCTGTGACCATGTGGCCACGGGTCACCTCCCCCTCCGGTGCCCACTCCTGCAGCATGGACAGGAACTCATCGGTGATGTTCCTCCCCATCGCCTGAGCTTCCATGTGCCGCACCTGCAGCAGAAGAGACCTGTAGCCTGGGGGTAGGACAAGGCCCTCCCCCTGTGGCCCTGTCACCAATGCCCTGCCACTATTCAAGTCCTCTGGCTGCCACCAGTGGGCTGTGAGTGAGAGGTAGCCGTGCTGACCTCCACTTCACAGGTCCGCTGTGAAGTGCACCTTGCGCTCCTGTACCCGTGAAAAATGGTCATGCACCATCTCCCTCACAGAGTCATAGAGTGGGGCCAGCACTCTAGAACTGAGAATACTTAGTGAGGGGAGGTTGTATGGGGGCAGAGGGGAAGCAGCAACCGGCAGAAGGCTTGGGATTCCACAATGGACAGTGGGAGTCCAAGCAGGGTGATTGTCTCAGCAACGAGACAAGTGGCCACCTGCTGTGACTTGTCCTTCCACCACTGGCTGAGGGTCATGGCAGACCCAATGGGTGCCACTTCATGGAGTGTGGCCTGCCTCATGCTCCCGGCCCCATAAACCCCTGTGGCTGCCATTTTGAAAGGAGGTGCCTCCTGCTGCCTCCCTTCTGCCTCCCCTGGAGCTGCTCTTTTCCCTCTCCCAGACGGTGTGGACAAAGTGCCTTCCCTGGACAGGAGCCTTGGGTGGCGCCTCTCCAGATGTCAGCGGAGGAGCACAGATGCCTGGGGTCTGACCCCCTCCAGACCACCCCAAGGCAGGTATTGCAGTGTGCCAGCCATGGATCATCACTGAGCGCTGTGAAATGATCCCACATGGCCCCTCTGCCATGTTTGCTCAAATGAGGACCCACTGCCTGCCCCTGACTGCTGGCCTGGGAAGAACTCTGTGTCCCAGGGGTGCTGCTGGTCTGGAAGGAGGGAACAGATGACTCTGGGGACTGGTGGATTGGGGGCTATGAAGCCTGCCCTGCTGTTTTATTGTTAAGTCATTTAGTCTTGTTTGACTCTTCGTGACCCCATGGGCCAGAGCATGCCAGGCACTCCGGTCTTCCACTGCCTCCCAGAGTTTGGTCAAATTCATGTTGGTCGCTTCAGTGACATTGTCCAACCATCTCGTCCTCTGTCGTCCCCTTCTCCTCTTGCCTTCACACTTTCCCAACATCAGGGACTTTTCCAGGGAGTCTTCTCTTCTCATGAGATGGCCAAAGTATTGAAGCCTCAGTTTCAGAATCTGTCCTTCCAGTGAGCACTCAGGCTTGATTTCCTTCAAAATGGATAGGTTTGTTCTCCTTGCAGTCCAGGGGACTCTCAAGAGTCTCCTCCAGCATCACAGTTCAAAAGCATCAATTCTTCAGTGGCCAGCCTTCTTTATGCTCCAGCTCTCACTTCCATACATCGCTACTGAAAAAACCATAGCGTTGACTATGTGGACCTTTGTTGGCAATGTGAGGTCTCTGCTTTTTAAGATGCTGTCTAGGTTTGTCATCGCTTTCCTCCCAAGAAGCAGGCGTCTTTTAATTTTGTGGCTGCTGTCACCATCTGCAGTGATCATGGAACCCAAGAAAGTAAAATCTGTCACTACCTCCATATCTTCCCCTTCTACCTGCTGTTACTGGTTCCAAATCGGACTGGGGATCTTCAGAAACCAGTAACTCCTCAGATTCCTCTAGGAAGAGGAGCGGCAGTTCTTTTGGCACCTCTGTAAGCTTTGGTTCCGTGCCTACCTACAAGGCCACTGGAGGAAGGACAGTGGCACTGGTTATCGTAGACGTGGTTGTGTACATGGTGGTCGTGATGACGGTGCTGCTACCTAGCCTGCGTAGCTTCACACCCTTCTTCCCCTTGGATTGTCCCTGAAGAAATCCCTTCATTTTCTACTGCCTGCCTAACAAACCAGCTAAACAAATAAAGCAATGGAGATTGAGGAAGGAAACTAATAGAAGGTCAGAGAGTGTGTATGAATTTTATTTTTAGAATGGTGGTGGTGTAATTCTTTTACTAAAATGTGACCTGCCTGACTAAACAAAAAAACCCTCAGTATAATATAATTAGGAAAATCCCCCCCCCACTGTGGCAGAGAAGCCAAAAAAGACCAAAAAGTAAAGCCCTGCCAGCTAAGTCTCAGTCAGACACACAGACACACACAGACACACAGACACAAATGAGTTTTGGAAGAAAAAGGAATGATGGATCCAGCCACCCACCACATTCCATGAGAGACACAAGCCTCTCTAAAATGAATTTTTGAAAACTGAATATAAAGGAAAAGAGATTCCACTGTCACACGACGACAGTCTCTCCCCCCCCCCCGGACCCTCCCCCACAAGCCTCCAGGAGTAAAAAGGTTTGATTGATTTGAATTTGAAATGAAATTAAGCCCTTCCTTAGCCTAAGCCACCTGAAATCCCTCCCCAAATTCCTGGTAAAGTTGATAATGATTGATGAATGATGATGAAGAAGAAAGATATGTCTTTGCTTTGCTACTGCAAAAGTAAAACCTCAAGAGCACCAGTAAGCCAGCGAGCAGCAACTGTTCTCACTCCGGACAGCATGAACAGAAGTGGGGAACGACTTTTACAAGCATCTGTAAAAGTAGATACATCTTTTAGCAGCGCTATTGGCTGCCAGACATGCCAGTCCAGGATCTCTGTCCTGATTGGCCAGAGCTTCGAATTGGCGCCAGCAAGCTCAGAGAGGGCCTCAAAAGGGGTAATGAATATAGATGAATATGAACGAATAAAACCGAGGAAATATCCGTCAAGCCATATTCGTCCTGATTTAAAATTTTAGAAATACGGATCAATGAATATATAACAAATCAGCTAAAAACTGAAAAACTGATCCGTTTTTTATATTCGTCCCCATCTCAATTCAGAAGGCATGGAAAGGCAAGGGAAGTAATCTTAAAACTGCTGAGCTGAATGGGACCCTATGGATCATCAAGTTCAGCCCCCATCAAGGAGGCACAGGGGAGATTTGCCGGAGCCAGTAAAAAATCTTGCTACAGGGATGGGTGGTGGTGACTTTCTTGTCCCAAAACAGTTGCAGTAGAGCTGAAACTGATGACATCACCCTCATTGTAGGGTGTAAAGTTCTGCAAGAGGATTTCAGACACTAATTCAGCAATGCGGTATCGATGAGAGAGAAGTATAGCTTGACATCACAAACTCACAGGCTGACGTTGCAGCTGGTTGTGTATTACCAGATGACACCAGCACTTCAAGATAACTAAAAGGTGAGATGGAACCTTTGCAAATGGCCCATTTGCCAGCTGTCACTTTGTATTAAATACAGGACCCAACCCTTGTTTGACTCATCGAATTTTGCAGTTTGTACAGCCTTTGGGGCCTTCCAGTCTTAAATTTGCCCTCTTATTTAATCTGCTTTATCGCTGTTTAGAGAGGGCTTTTCGCTAATTGCGAGAATAGCATCTGTAAATGACCTGGATATCTCTCAGTCGATGGGTCGCAGAATCCTCTACGGTTTCTTTACGATCATGTGACCCAGGTGAATCTTTAACCAAATGTTTGCTTTCTGTTTGCTCTCTGGGAGCTGAGAAATGCCAGGCATTCGTCTTTGCAATCCTGAATTGTCAAGGGTAAAAGAAAGGCACCCACTAGAGACCTTCAGAGGGCAAATAGAGGACCCAAGATATCTCCAGCACGTCTACTGTTAGGGGCCCCTAGACCTGCATCCACTAAATTGGTACCGATCTTCTCAGGAGGGCCACAATGGCCTCCCTCCAGGTTTGGTAAGTTTGAGTAGCAAAGTTGCTATAACACCAATATTTCTTCCTTGTGCAGGGAGAGCGACTGGGTTTACAAACCTGGCTTTCTAATGATGCATGTATTACAATGTCTCAAGCAGAGGAAGGGTAGGATGATGTGCTTCAAAGCAGGCATGGTGTTCTTGCTTCCCAGCCGTATCTGCTTGGAGGGCAAAGACGTTTAGCAGGAAGTACTTGAGAGTTTTTCTTTCCAGGTATAAGCCTCATTAGGAGAAACAAGCACCTTGATGGTGAAGAATCAGTGGATTTAATCCACCTGTCTGCTCTAATGATTTTTGGTGACATTAAACTAATTTGAACTGTTTTTTTTTTTAAACAAAAAAAAATACAAAAATCTAAAATACTTACTGTACAGGCTAAACCACAGTGCACCCCATACCCACAGGACCCTTTGGAACAATATTTTTAATACAAACTTCCTTGACAAGTGCTAGAATATTAATAGCTAGATTTTGGAAAGACAAACATGATATTAAATTAGAAGGTTGGTATAATGAAGTATGGGACATTGCGTTAAATGATAAATTGACTACTGAACTTAAGATGAAAAGAAGGGAAATAAGTTCAAATATTTTTATGCTATTTGGGATAGATTTGTGGAATTTGTATTAATGAAAGGAAAGGGGGAAGCCTCTAAACAACAATCATTAACAATTTTGGAAAGGAAATTTGAACTAGTTTTAAACTATAGTGCCCACTCTATTTTATTTCAACAACACGGGTTAGAAAAATGTATGTGTGTCCCCCTTTAGAAAAAAAAAGATGCAGAGGGGAGATAAGATGTATCCTCCGTCTGTCTACACTGCCCCTGAGCTGGGTTAGGGCCACGCAGACCTGCACCAGAGGAAAGAAACCAGGGGAATTTAATCTGCATGCTACATATTGAATGTCATTTAGTTCCAAGATTCAGCCGTCAGGCAGATCAGCTCCTCTATTTGGAATGGGATGAGATGTTGTGATGGCTTTTGTCTTAGACAACAAAGTGCCCTGTTTCTCCCACTTCCCCAATGCCTCTGTCATGAGACCAGGTATCTCAATATACAGTACATTTGATTCAGGTATGAGAGATCCTGATTTGAATTAACTTTTAGTTTCTGGCAGGAACAGAAGGGAGAACGGGCTTCAAAGAGATCAGAGAAACTCCCCAGCTTGCTGCACCTTAATGGCCCATTCTCTGTGATGTGCTAATCCAGCTGAAACAGGCAAGGGAAGGAAGTGAGTTGGCTGCAGTTCACACCTTCTGGAAAACAATTGACACCTTGCAGATCAAAAAGTCCCAGGTTCTGATGCGTGTTCCTAAATTCACTTCTAACCATCTTTGATCCACGAAACAAAGTTTCCAGAGAGAGGCTAAGGGCAGAGAGTTAAGGAGAGAGAGGAGGAAGTTGAAGAGAGAGAGAGAGAGAGAGAGAGGAGGCATGCAAGCAAGCATGCCTTGAAGCAGAATACCTGGAGAATAAAATACTGTAAGATTCTTAGACCATTATGGACTTTGGTTCATGGCAGTTAGTTTATAGATTCATGTGCCTTGAATGTCTTGCCTGAATCATTGACCATAGGCCCCCCCCCCCATTTTTTAATGTAACTATTTCTGTTGTGTTTGCAACCAAAAATATCCCTGGCTTTGGCAGATGTAACCTTCTGTTTTATTCTGTTCATTTTACTTTTGTTCTCTTTTAATACAGTTTAGTTAGACCCCTTTGGTCTCGATGCTGTTGTTTTTTCCCCCCAGAGAACATCCAGGTTATCTAAATCTTATTTGTCTCATTGAGACTCATTAATTACTAGGATGCCTCTGATCATGTGAAGAGGGCTTTATGCCCTGATTAAATATGGAATTGCGGCAGCAAGACTACTAATGAAAAAATAAGCAATGAAGCCCAGTCTCTGGATCCTGAGTGGGCTAAATCCACAGACCTGGGTGCCTTCCAAGGTTTTCCCCCACCTTGGAGGCAAAGGGTGCTTGTCTTGGGAAGCCCCACTGGAAAGGGCTGAGAAGTGGGCTCTCTTCTTGTTACAGTCATCACTGAGGATTTTTTCCCCCTGTGCCTCGTGGTGCAGTGGTTAAACTGCTGTACAGAAGCCAAAACTGCTCACGACCCTGGGTTCAATCCCAGGTAGCCAGCTCAAGGTTTACTCAGCCTTCCATCCTTCTGAGGTCAGTAAATTGAGTATCCAACTTGCAGTGTGTGTGTGCACGTGCAGGGGGGCAAGGTGTAACCTGCATAATTAACTTATAACCCCCCCCGAGAGTGCTTTAAGCGCTATGGGGCAGTATATAAGCAGCACACTTTACTTTACTTTACTTTACTTTACTTTACTTTACTTTACTTTTCTTTCTTTCTTTCTTTCTTTCTTTCTTTCTTTCTTTCTTTCTTTCTTTCTTTGCAAGAGGAGTAAAAGATGTGGCTAAGGAGTTCTGCTTTTCTAAATCCTCTCCTGCCACACTGCTGCCTAGGTCTCTTTCCAAATCTTCACCCTGGCTTATTGGAGGATACAGAGGAACTCCCTTGTCCCCCCTTTTTTGTAATCCTGGAGCTGCAACATCTTCTGCTGGTTTGGGATATTCTCCAAATGCAGCAGAGTGTTACCTCTTTCAGTTGGGCAGTAGCGGTATTCCTTCATCCTCTTCCAATGATAAAATGAATTGGAAGTGGCACCGTTGTACAGAATGTTGAATTAAATCTTGAGTGAATATATTCCCACTAGCACTGCTGATAAGAGTAGCATTGTATTAGGACATTTGTCATCTCTTAAGGTCAAACAAAATATAAAGGAATTTGCATATTTCCTGCTATCAGCGTGTTTTCCCTGCACTTCCTGGGGATATGCCAAAGCTGAGTGCCTCAGCAGTAAGACTTACAAATTAAGCCCATGTTTACTTCTCAATGACCAATCACAAAACAAAGCCCTTTGGAATGCAAGATATGGAAATAAGAAAAAAAGTTTGTGCTGGATTAGGACAAACAGGTGTTTTTTACCACTCAGGGAAGTGCCATTTTAAAATGAGAATTTACCATCTTCTCTTGTTTCTTTCAGTTGTACTTTGCAGGTGTTTCATTATTGACACAAACAGGGTATATAAAATCATGAATGAATTAGAAAAGAGAAATATATACTAAAATAATTAACCACAGGGTCCTTTGAAAACAGAATATTATACAAGAGGAGGAAAGTTTGGATTTTATTTATTTATTTTATTTATTTAATTTATACCCCGCCCATCTAGACCAAAGCCTACTGGCTTGGGCATTAAACTGACAGTGCGACCTTCAGAACAACACTGTATTTGAGCTTAACCCATCTCTTAAAGTTATTTATAAGGCAGATTGAATGACCCCCATGGCCGACAGATTAATAACACTGCCCATTAATAAGAGTTCAGGAACATTATGGAATATTCTGTTTTCCATCTGTCACACCCAATGATTTTCAATATTTGATAGTTGGAGAACTCTGGCTGCACACCTATGAACATTTACTTCAAAACAGCCACAGCTGAGTAATTCTACTTTTATCAACAGTTAGGCAGTCAGCCATGTTAACAGCAAATATGGAATTGTACGAAGGAAGTACTTGATCTAAATATTCAACGTATATCACTGTATCTTCACAACAACCCTGTAAGGTAGATTAGACTGAGCAATTGTGATGACAGACCCCAAACTGCACCCCATGTGTTTTGTGGCCAAAAAGAGAATGGGATCCACGTTGGATGAACTGTCAAGGCCACACCTAAGGTAGATATCCCACGAAAGATCAGGTACAATCCTTTGGCATAACAGCATCCTGGACTTGGCCAGAAGATGGCTCAGAGCTTGGAAGTCACTGTTTACAGGTAGCAAGTTGCTGCTCATGAATACTCTCTACCACCACCAGATTAAAGTAAAATTGCATTATGTTATAACTACAACTTTATTGCTGTGCAACCTGGACTCCTATGCCTCCATTTAAAAAAAAAAAATCTGCTATTTAAAATTATATATATATTTAACTAGTCTCCCTTTTTGAGTCTTGGAATAGTAAGTTTAACTCAATGACTTTGTAAAGAAACTTTCTAAGTTTCTAAAGCTGCCTTGTGTTCACTAATATTGACTCGGACCTCTGATCCTTCTGTTGCCTGTTAGAGTCCACAGTGACTAGTAGTGGCGCTCCAGAGTTTCAGGTGGAAGCTGAACCCTTCGTAGCTGAACCCTGGAGGAGCTACTAGAGATCCAACTGGGGGAAACTCTGCATCTGAAGTAGATGCTTAACTGCTGAATGGCAGGAGTTCCACTAATGTGATGGGCTTGGGGACACTGAAAGCTGTTCCTGACATAGCATTTGTTCTCTCATATGTGCTTAATTCTGTACTGATATTATCAGCATTTTCCCTGTCGTCCACAGAACGTTCCTCTTTTCGTGGTTAGTATAGTGACATTTTTCTGGGACGTTTTGAGGGATTTCCCCCCCTTCCTGCAAGGTATTTTATTTTAATCTCACTTTGATCCAGAGGGTGGAGTTTGGTGCTTTGGTACTATACATTTTGAGTTTATTTCTGTAGTCAAAGCCTCCTGGTTGGAAGCTTTTGATTCGCTTTCAGTTAGCTGCCCCTGTTAACTTTAGTACAGAAGATCTAGTAGGGAAGCGAATTTCTAATATATGTTCCAAAGGAGTCCAAAGATTTCCTCAAGAGAAGCAGTTTTCAGATGTGGCTTTTAAAAGTGCAAAGTTAACATGAATCCTAGGAACTCCTGTGCTCCTACACCATCAACCAGGACTAACTGGGAGTTTTTGGCCCACCTGGAAGAGTCCTGATACAAGGACCCCGTTTGTGTTTCTAATATACACTTTTGTGTTTTCCCTTCTTCATTCATCTCACCGACTCAATAAAATTAAATGGAGGATTTGTTTTCTAGCAGAAAGCGTGTAACAAACAAAAGAATTCCCCAGAGTTTCTGCCACAAATTCAGAAAAACTGGAATCTTGGTGAAACTTCCTCTTAAACCTGTGTCTGCTTTTGTGTATGTGTGTGTGTGTTTGTTTGTTTTTTGAGTAGGCAGGCACGAAATGAGACCTGCGGTTCCATCGACCTGGGACTTTTTCTGCATTATTCGCTTATTCCATCAGTAAGTAGACTCGTGTAATTGATGGCTTTATGCCGTGGCTGGAAGGATGGCTTGACACACCTGCATTCATGACTTCTCTTCCATTTTGTAGTTTGCCATAATTGTGGTGCTGTCCTGTCTCGAAAGAAGAGCCAGGAGAAGTCCAGTGGATGAAAAATGGCCCCTTCTCAACAGACGATGTGGGATCGTGGTGTGAGTATCTTGGGAGCCATTTTGCTGTAGCACCTGGACCTTTGGCCTTTAATGTATAGCAGTAGGCTTTACGCTGGAGAGATCACAATGTAGGAGTCTTGGCAGAGGACTGGTTTAAATGAGGCAGATCCTAGCAAAAAGCTCCTTCTCAAATCGTATATAGTAGTGCCTCAAATTACGACCATAATCCGTTCCAGAAGATGGGCATAACTCGAAATGGTTGTAAGTTGAATGTGATTAATCTGTTCTGGCCAAACCTCCCCCCCCCCATAAAATAAAAATAAAACACTGCAAGCCCATAGGAACATTCTGGGGCTGCAAAAAAAAAAACCCCACAAAAACCTAAAATAAACAGAGTAAGTCCCACGCTGGGACTGCAAAAAACAATCACCTAAAAACAAACAACACAGTACAGAAACATAACCCCCCCAGCCCAAGACCACCCTGCAAAACCTACCCAGAACAGTTTTTAAAAAGCAAAAAGCAGCATCTTACTTTAGCAGGCTTCCTTCGGCGCTGCCTCTGGGAGCTGGGATTGGGGCCCCTCTGCCCCTGCACTGAGGCGAGGTGATGAGTGCCAAGGCCTGACATGGCCACCCTGGCGAGCAGCTGCTGGAGCCACTGCCGGTGCCAGAGCAGGAGGCGGTGTCTGGCACCCCTGGTGGGTGAGCCACCTGCTGCTCAGGCACCCAGCAGCAGCAGCATTGACACTCCTCGCCGCCCTCCACGGGGCTGATGCTGCCGCTGATGCTGGGTCCCTAAGCAGCAGGTGGCTCACCTGCCTTTTTTTGGTTGTTACTTGAAGCTCTGGCCACAAGTCGAAGCAAAATTTTGCGGCTGGCGTTGGTCGTAACTCGAAATGGTTGTAAGTCGGGATGGTTGTAAGTCAAGGCACCACTGTATCGGGAAATATTTTTCACATGCATGTACAGTCTCAGTCCTGGAATAAAGTGGAGTGTAGCATTCATCCTTTGTTAGGTAAAAAAACAATGTATTATTCATGTTCTATGTTAATGTGTTTGAGAGGCATGATCACTGCAAATGGTGACAGCAGCCATGAAATTAAAAGACACCTGCTTCTTGGGAGGAAAGTGATAACAAACCTAGACAGCATCTTAAAAAGCAGAGACCTCATCTTGCCAACAAAAGTCCACATAGTCAAAGCTATGGTTTTTCCAGTAGTGATGTATGGAAGTGAGAGCTGGACCATAAAGAAAGCTGACCGCCGAAGAATTGATGCTTTTGAATTGTGATGCTGGAGGAGACTCTTGAGAGTCCCCTGGACTGCAAAGAGAACAAGCCTATCTATTTTGAAGGAAATCAAGCCTGAGTGCTCACCGGAAGGACAGATTCTGCAGCTGAGGCTCCAATACTTTTACCATCTCATGAGAAGAGAATACTTCCTGGAAAAAACTCTGATGTTGGGAAAGTGTGATGGCAAGAGGAGAAGGGGACGACAGAGGACGACATGGTTGGACAGTGTCACTGAAGCTACCAACATGAATTTGACCAAACTCGGGGAGGCAGTGGAAAACAGGAGGGCCTGGCGTGCTCTGGTCCATGGAGTCATGAAAAGTCGGACATGCCTTAACGACTAAATAACAATAACAACAAAGTCAGAGACAAAAATCGTAAAACTCTACTAGAAGCAGGTGAACAGGTGGATTACATTAATGAGTCCAGAAACCCCAGGTTTTCTAAGGTAAAATTTCACAGGCAAAACTGGGACAACAATAAGAGACCCTTCAATAAAAATTACCTCAGAAACACATCAGGGAAAGAAGGCCAGAGTAGCACCTTGCCTGAGTTGTCAGGGCCTAGCCCGCTGAAGAGAGTGAACCCTGAGGAAAAGTTTAATAGGTCTCCTCAGAGTGAGTGAAAAACTTTTAGACAGTGTTATAACTGTGGAGAGTTCGGGCATTATCAGTCAAATTGTGCTAAAAGCAAGAATAAAAAAAGAAAAAAGATGATAGACCAAAAAGTTTTACTGCTTGAAACCTGTAGAGGCCACTGAAGGAAGTTGTAACAATGGTTCTGTCTCCATGGCAACTAGCACGACAGAAAATTCTGATCTGCCACTAGCCCAAGTCGTTCAGTGTTTTCTTGTAAAGACAGAAGATATTTTAGTACAGAACCCTGTTGAGAGGATTCTTATTAATGAGAAGTCTTATGTGGGAGTTGTTGATACCTGTTCCAACATAACCCTGTGTCAATCTGAAGTGGTTCCTAATGAACAAATACTTCCAAACCAAACTGTTACAATCAAGGGAGTGACTTTACCTATGAACTATAGAGATTGGGTCAGAATTTGGGATATGGCAATTTCTGATCAAATTCCAGCACCTTGTTTAATTGGGCTAGATCTCACTAAGCATGTGCAGAGTGCTTTTAGAGTAACATGTTCCCTGGGAGAGCAATTAACAATCCCTGAGGGAAGAATGGAATCCCTAATCTCTGAATCAAACAAGGGATGCCCCAGGTTAGAGAAGAACCCTGAGGTAGCAGAAATGGCTGATAAGGTTATCTTGAAACCCCCTAATGGTGCTTCCTGTATTGGTGAACAGAAGGAAGATAGTACTTTAAATGATTGTCTTACAAAAGCTAGAGAGAATCCCATTCCACTGACCCCTGAACACCCAGAGTGGTCTATAACTGATAGAGACCTGACGTATGGAGAGGATTTAAACTTGATAGAGCATGTTAAGAGTGCTTTTGTATTTACACGCTTACAAGGGGGCCAGAAATCACCCACTGCAGTAGAAATGGATACTGTAGCAGAGGGAAGCCTGGAAGGAGAAAGTTCCCTGGATAGTCAGCTTATTAGCTGTAGATGGCAACGGGAGTGTGCAAGATTTGGACTTTGTAATTCACAGCATAAAAGGGACTCAGAGTATGGATGCTGGTATCTTGCCTCAAAGGCCAAATGTCTAATGGGGGAAGAAACCTGAATGGATTATGGAGTAACCGTTTAATTATCTATATAAAATTTTCATGAATATGTTATATTTCTGTAGGATTGTAATATTAAATGTTGTAAGTATAAATTAAAAGGTAAAGTATGTAATGGAACTGTATTGGAATGTTTGGAGTGAAAAGATCTTGTCTGTGATATTTAATATAGAAGATTAATATTGATGCTTGGTGAAACTGAAGGAATATGCTTATGAATTATCCTAGAAACCATTTGTAATCAATAAACCTGTTCTGTTAAAAAGTCAGTACTGAATGGACCTTTGTCTTTCCTGAGTAAAGTACGTTGATAAGGAGATCAACTGGTGGCAGCGTATCAAGAGGTGTTTTGGTTTGCCTTTGTGAGCTCCGTGTTTTGGGAGACAAACAGGGGCCATGAGGGCGGACTCCACATGGAGCCACATAACATAGGAGCCAATGGCAACCAGATGCCTACGTGGGGCTTACAGGCAAGGCTTCTGAAGACATTGGCCACACAGGCACTGTTGCAAAAGACAGTAGAGGTTTGCATATGATTTGCCTGTGTTGGTTTGATTGCATAAGAATTATTATTTGCTATTAGGAATCTGGAGTGTTCTTAGTAGTAAGTCTTTCCGCTGCTGCACCCACCTTATTTTTGCCCTGATCATGCCACACTTGCATCATATCATATGCTGAGTGGCATGAAAAGAGCAGGTTGAGTTTAGTTAAGCTGTTTTCCAATTGCAACAAATCACTCTGAACTCAGAGTGGAGCTTTATTATTGGGTTGTCCAGCTATAACTGCTTTTTGCTCCCTTGTGGAGTTACATGTCTGGTCCCTACTCAGTCTCCCACTCACTCATGGGCCAGACTTAGACAAGGTGGCTACAAACCTATCCTCAAACTACGGTCTGGAGACGACTTCCTTATTTTTATGCAAGAACCCAACTAAGCACCATTATGAGCCGCACTGTTGTCTTCAGATTCTAGTTAGGTTGATGCCCTCAGATGTTGAGTGCTCATACACAGCTAATGGGTTGCTGTAGAAATAGAGAATCAGTAGAAATAGAGAATCATTAAAGTGGAAGAGCCTTCCAAAGTTATCTAGTCCAACCTTCTGCCACTGTATGAAATTTACCCAGATTGTACCCTTGATGAGTTCCTCACTTCCTGATGTGGTCTTACTTAACTGTCAAAGAGTCCTTCCCATAAGGGCAGTCTTAAAATTTAATTGAAACCCCCCCCCTTTCTTTTCTTTTGAATTTGTTAACATTGACTGTTTTTGTTTATAGACCCTTGGATTTTGCAGGGGCATTCAAAAATCGGTGGTCGCTGGGTTTTGCCTTTGGGGCTACCGCCAACAAAGTCATGATTCTGTTTTCAGAAGGCTACACTCCACTGCAAGTGGTGCCCAAATGGATGCAAGGTAAAACTCTCCTTGATAAAAAGTTATGTCTAGCCCATCCAGCAGCTCTGATCAAGCCCTAGATGAACAGAATGGTGGGCACAAAGAGTTGAAAGGGTAGCCACCTGCCAACCTGGAGGGGAGAGGTTGAAATTGTTTCTCAGCCTCATAAAATGAACCCTCTTTCAATGGTGAAGGAGCGTTTAAGCATGTTTTCCCCTCTAAAGTGAAGACGTATTTGCCAAAGTTGATGCAGGTTTCTGATCCTGCTTCTTTCACCTTTTACTTTTGCTTCTCATTTGTCCTTTGCAAATTTTAACTATTTCATCTGTCGTTTCTTTTTACCTTCTCACAATAGTTGCCCATTTTCTTTCTACTGAAATTTTTTTTGCAAGCATTCATAACACCCTTAAACCAAAGCATGTTGTGCTCCACCTTTGACTTGTGAACCTTCCTGACACCATCCCTTTCTGTATTTCTACCTTCAGTGCCTTCTCACTGGGGATTTCAAGACCCACCTTCTGTTTTCTTACAGCCATTGTGCTCCTCATTGGTGCCCTGGAAGTGGGACTCTCCTCCTACCCTTTCTTCGCTTGTCTTTCGACACACTCCCAGATTGCAGGACCTGCATTGGGATTCCTTTACACAGGAACATGGTGAGCAGTCCGAAACATTGGTTTGAGTAGCACCCATTTGAATGATAGGCATTTGATGAGACTGGAGGTGGGTGTGAGCAGATGACAAGAACCAAAGATAGAGTGGCTTCACTTATTGGCTACAGATAAAATATTGAAATGTTTCCAAGTCTGTATTACTATTGGTGCTGGTGAGCTCCTGTAGGACATGGATGAAACCCTCAAGCTGGAGCTGATGGGACTCCAACTGTAGAGCTGAAGGGTGTTGTGACTCAGACTTGTAATACTGAACCATTAAATTCTATTTGTTGTTGTTGTTATAGGTTTGTGATCATGAACATACACATCATACTATGCCCACATGGACAAGTGAGTGTGTGCCCGTGCAGTCATGCCAAAAGGTTTGATGTCGCATATATTTATCAAGCAGAGATAGACTTTTCCTGGAGCTCAGCCTAGCGTCTGGTTCAACCCTCAACCTATGAGTGTACGTGTGGAGGCTTCCTGCGTTGTTTGGTGGGGCGATGGCCACCTCCAGGGATAGCATTTTCAGAATTAAAGGACTTCTACTCCCATGACCCCCCGGCCAAATTGTGGGAAAGAAAGTCCTCAAGCTAGCAGGTCAGTATAGGCTCATCAGATGGACGAAGATGGGGGCGGGGTGAGTGAAATCTCACCTCTGCAGTTCTTCTCCACCCATTGTCAGTCCTTAATAGCAGTCTCTGTGGTGGGCGTGGTCCTGACATTTCTGGTATCCTTTGTCTTTCAAATGAAGGAACATGGCCGATTATAGTCCTGAGCCGCTGCCCCTCCTGTGCTGGGCTGTTCTCCTGTTTAGTGGCTGGTCGGTTTCTCCAATGTAGAGCTCCCAACACTCCTCTTGGCATTGGAGCCTATACACTATATTGCTCCTTTTGTGTTTTGCTGTCCGGTCTTTTGGGTGGACGAGTCTCTGCCTTAGTGTGTTTGTGGGTTTGAAGTACATGGGTATGTGGTGTTTACCAAAAATCTTTTTGAACTTTTCGGACACACTCATCATGGAAGGAATGACCAGGTTCTTCCATCAGCTCTGGATCTCGGGCTGTTCCATTGTCCTGCTGGGTTGGGATATTGCCTTGTTAAAGGCCCATTTTGGAGATCCACAGGCCTTGAGGGCTGTCTTCAGACGGCCATCTTCCTTCTTGTCTTCTATGGAGGTTGGGATGTTTCTCGCTCTGCGGTTTAATATCCTGATGACTGCTAGTTTGTGTTGCAATGGGTGATGAGAGTCAAGCCGCAGGCATTGATCAGTGTGTGTAGGTTTTCTGTATTTCTGTTCCTAAGCTGCTGTTGGATCCAATGATGACTACACAGTCCAGGAAAGCTAGCCAGTTGTCTTTGGTATCTTCCCTGGTGAATTTGATGTTTGGATCCTCTGCCTTTATGTAGTCTGTGAAGACCTGTACTTCCTGAATCTTGATCTTCACCCAGGTGTCATCCACAGACCTGTACCAATGGGTCAGAGTCGTCCCCTGGAAGGTGTTTAGTGCCTTCTTTTCCACTTTTTCAATGTATAAGTTGGCAACCATGGGTGACACCAGGGAACCCATAGCATAGCCATGTTTCTGTCTGTAAAAGACCCCTCTGTAGGTGAAGTAACTGGTGCTCGGAGAGAGGTCCAGGAGAAGGCATATCTAGTCCGTGCTTCTAGTGGAGAGGGTGTTGTTTTCTTCCAGTCACCTTTTTACAGTTGTTAGGGCTATGACAACGCTGGTGTCACAGTTGTTAGGGCTGTGACAACACTGGTGAAGAGGGATGTGACATCAAAGGATACCATGGTTTCATCAGTATTCAGTTTCATTTCCCCGACCTTGGACACAAACTCCTCTGAGTTGTGAATGTGGTGGTTCGAGTGTCCAACCAATGGGGCTAAGATGGCGCACAGGTATTTAGCAATGTTACTGAGTTTGTGCTGCTGCTGCTCGGTCTAAGGGGGGGGGCTCCTTCCTTATGCATCTGAGGAAGTCCATAAAGGCAGGGGGGGCCTCTCCAGAATATAACCGGCCGTAGGTCACCCTACGGAAGCCTTTGAGGGCCTTGGGATTGGGAAGCGGAGAATGGGATTGGGAAGCGGAGAATGTCCCAAATTGCCACTACTGGGTCCAGTTCAGATATGAAAGACTCTCCCCCTCTGTCCTGAAACCCCCAATGGCTTCCCCAGGTCAAATGGCATCCTCGGGGAGCCGGGGAGCCTGTGGCAGAGAAGTACAAAACTGTTCATTTGTGATAAACGGTTGCTGCTGATGGAGCTGCACCAAAAGGATTTTGGTCTGCAATTTGTTTTTTAACATACCTTTCTATGGATTCCTCTATAGCTTTTTAGATGATTTTGTTTTCAGCTACCTTGAGTCCTAGTGGTGAGCGAACAGTGGGATATCAATCAAATCAAATAATATAAATAAGATTTACAAGATGGAAGATGAAAAGTCATATCTTGTTCTCCTGGGAGGCTTAGAGAGGGTAAAAGTTCCACTGTAACGGCCCCTTTATAACTTCTCATTTGGCCAGAGCTTTTAGCCTAGCAAAGTACAGTGGTGCCTCACTTAACGACGATAATCTGTTCCAGGAAAATCGCCGTTAAGTGAAAACATCGTAAAGTGAAAATAAAAACCCTGTTGAAACTCACTGAAACCCATTCAGTGCATTCCAATGGGGTAAAAACTCACCGTCCAGCAAAGATCCTCCATATGGCAGCCATTTTCGCTGCCTGTATAGTGAGGAATCTGTCCCTAAACACAGTGGGGAGCCATTTTAATCACTCGGTGGCCATTTTGAAACCACCAATCAGCTGTTCAAAAAATGTCATTTTGCGAAGAATCGGTTCCTGAAGCAGGGAACCAATCATCGCAAAGCGAAATTCCCCCATTCAGACCATCGTTTTGCGATCACAATTGGGATCGCAAAAAGATCGCCGTTAAGCAGTTTCGTCGTAATGCGGGGCAATTGTAAAGCAAGGCACCACTGTAATGTACATTCAGTCCTTCCCTGAATACTGCTGGGGGGCGAGCAGGAAAGAGTGAGCCAGCTTCTGCTGATTGACAAGCAATGAGGCGCTGGGTGTGGGGAATAACTCACAGTCTGTCATGGCATCAGGAGGCAACCCCTTTGATCTGATTTCCTTTGCACAGGTTGCAGGACCCTATGAGAAGATAATTTTTTACTGGCCCTCCTTGTTCTGCCAGGTCTTCTTGCTGGGCAAGTTTGCTTATAAGTTTGTGAATGCCTCATGGGTCCAACTCCAGATGGGTCATCTCAAGGTGAGTATTCAGGGCGAATAGCCCATGTCTTTTCCACTCCTCTTTATGAAACCCCCCCCCCTCCCATTGCATTTTTTGCATTCACTCCTTTTGTATAACATACTTAAGGCTGAAGGAAGATTCTATGCTTATACTTTGAGATTTATGGCTTGCCTTAACATAAACAATGGGTCACCTCTCAGGGTTCAACCCCCAGGTTTCCCTTTGTGCTTTTGTACTGCTTTATTTTTTTATCTTCCATGAGAGAGAGAGAGAGAGAGAGAGAGAGAGAGAGAGAGAGAAAGCCTAGAATAACACTAAAACCGTTCAAGGAAAAGAAGGTGGGCTGAGCTGATCATGACATAGACACTAGCCAGTAAGCGCTCATCATTGCTGACATTTCCACCCAAACAAAGAAACTTTCAGAATTCTAGGATGACTTCACTTTTGCCCTGGGTACCTTTGTAGATCTCTTGAAAGGCAGGTATCAGAAAGGTTCTTCAAGTGTGATAATTTTGGAAACAACTTTTTATCTTTTCCTGGAGATGTATGTACTGAATCCAAATTCTGCATTCATTGTATTTCTATGATGTTTGCTTAGCTGCTTGACCAACATCATGGTAGTCTCATAGACTGATCTCCAAGATGTCTGTTGTCCAGAAGACTCACCCTTTCCCACATTTATTGAGTCTGCCAGGTGAGAAGTGTGATCTCTGGAATAATAAGTAGCTCCTTCCCTTTTCCTGCAGGAGGAGTCCTCTTTCCTGGAGGCACATCAGGCCCAGTATGTCCAGCAACTGATGAGGAAGGCTCAGCTTCAGTGAGGACTCTATTACTTCAGGGTGGGATGGGGCATTTTCCATTTCAATCGTGAAAAAAAAATTCCCACTGCAGAATCTTCTTTGTGGCACACAATACAGTCCAACTACCTAGTTGTTAAGTATCTGTGTTGCAGATGCCTGCATCTCTGACGAGCATGTGTGGAAACAAATGCACAGAGACCTCTGGGTAGTGTGGGTGGCATATAAATTGAATAAATAAATAAATAAATAAAAGTGCCAGCATCCTGTTAACCTGCCATCTAGTCCTTCCCCTTTCCATTGGTTTGAGATGCATTTTGTAACAAAGGAACCATTTAATAAGCTGGGAATAAGATCTCAGTGAAAACAATAGGATTTATTTCTGAACAAATATGTATATAATTGTGCTGTCCATATTCTGTCAAATGTTTTAGAAGCAATGGTTATAACAAGTTTATTATCTAGTTCATTGTGGGGAGGGCATGTTGATACAAAGCACATGAATGTTGTACATAGTAGGTGGAGAAAGGGTAACTAGCGTGGTGCAGTGGATAGAGTGACGGACTAGGACTCTGGAGACCAAGGTTCAAATCCCCACTTGGCCATGAAAATGCATTGGGTATGTGTATAATTGGTAAAACCATTCCTTAAACGCATCACTTGCTTTCAAAGCCCTATGGGGTCACTATATGTTAGTTCCAACCTGATGGCGTGTAACTAAATAGGGAAAGGAAACAGAGTGCAGGCAGTGGTTCTTAATTCCTGACCATCTGGATGTTTAGGTCAGAGCCAAACATTGCCAATGGGTAGGGATTCTGGAAGCTGCAAATTCAAAATTCTGGAGGGCCAGTGAACTACTGAGGTGGGCAACAGCTTGTGATGTGAGCAAGAGTCTCTTATATCTATGTTTTGATCTGGGAAAACCTGGAGCACCAAATTCTTTTACCATAGAAAAGATGTGGTTATGGATAATATCCAATGTGTGAGTCTAGCTGTTGTTCATATGTTCTCCTTTATCAACAGGCAGCCTCAGAAATCCTGGTTTCAGCAGAAAGTATATGAATGGGACCCTTACTTTCATTTCCCCAGCAGAATGATCATCACAGCTATGCTTGCCCTAATATGCCTCTACATGGTAAGCCAAGGACCTGAGTGCCTCCCCCCCCCCAATTCATGAATAGAGAGACATTTAAGAGTGTTGAAGTTGAGAATTCAGGAAACTGTGTTCAAATCCACACTTGACCCAGAACATTCATGAAGAGTGTCAATGGCAAACCATTTCCTGCTCATTTCCCATATCTCGAAAACCCTGTTAGGATCACCATAAGTCAGAAGCTCCTTGATGGTGCATAACACAACTTTCCCGTGTGACATCTTTCTCTGTTATCCTTTTGTTTTCCAGTTTGTTGTGACTGAGTATCATGTTTACAAGCTTGTTTTGCATGAATTGAAGAATGTGCAGATGTTTCTTGAGGAATTTACTACTTCCATCAATGTATCCAGTAACACATCAGAAGCTGTTGCAGGCATCCAGAGCTTCACAGAATTCATTCATGTCACAGAAGGTACGATGGTATCTCTTTCACACACCAAATCTGTGATTTACTGCAAGTGTGAGCACTGACCACACCAAGTGGTGTGGGTGGTTAATTTGAGCAACATCGCCTTTGTTCCTCACAATTCCCAGTTGTTCAGAGTTCTTGCAGCTGCATTTATAATTAAAATTATATAAAAAATCAAGAATGGCTATAATGGACCTTCTATTTAAATATGTATCTCTTCCTTCCACTGGTATTGTTTTGGTGTCCACACAGACAGTGTGAGACTAAGGGCATTTCCAGATGGGGAGCTCCTCATAACAGCAGTGAGAAGGTAATGATTGGAATCTAATTTAAAAATTAAGTCAGCTTAACCCCATCAGCATAAATGTCATCTGTGAATCGCTACCGGTTCAAAAGCCAGTTGAAGGTGTTTGCTGTTGAGCGCTGAGCTATGTGACTCAATGTGTAACTCCAAGGGTCTGTCCTGACTTCTTATCTTGTGGCAATTCACAGCTGAGATCTATATCAATAACAGTCACACTGACCAGCATAACTAACAAGATTCTGGCCTTCTTGGAGTTACAGTTATGCAGTTTGCTAGTGGCACAACAGAATTTAGGGTGCTTGTGAGACAAGTGGTTTGCAAAGAGCTTCAGAAGAGCCTCCTCAGTTGAAGGAATGGGCCTTACGATGGCTAAATGCTGTTCAGTGCAAGTAAATGTAAAGTGATGCACATTAGGGCAAATGAAATGAAATAAAATAAAATATTTAAAAATGCCTATCCTCACATATTTATGAATGGGGTCAGAGCAGGCAGTAGCTGCTACCAAAAAAAGAGCAGATTTTGTGACGGGGAACCATCAGGACAAGAATTTAAAATAAAACTGCCCATATCATGGTGTCCTCACATGAAAGATGAGCAACCATCGTAGCCTTCCAGGTTGTCGGAGGGCAGCCCCCATGATCCTTCATGACTGGCTGTGCTAGATAAGACTGATGGGAGCTGACATCCAAGAAGACTTCTAGAGTAGCTCTAGAGTTGCTGCTTTGTACGAATCTGTGGTGGAACCACATTTGGAATATTGTGTTTAACACTGGTCACCATCATCAGATTGATGGCTTTCGGAGGGAATTGGCCAGGTTAATTTAATATTTATTTATTTACTTAAAATATTTGATCCCGGCTTTCTCCCCAAAAGGACCCAAGGCGGCTTACATCATTAAAACAGTATTTAAATGCTATAAATAGTAAGTATGCATGTATCACTTATTCATGAATTATTATTACAGGTTAGTGAAGAAGAAAGTGATCAACAACTACTGTTCATGTTTGTGCTCTTGCCCCATGTTCAGTATCTGTTTTTCTACTGTATGAGCCAATGCCTGAACTAACCAGACCCTTGGGCTGTCCAGCACGACTTGCATTTTGCTGTTCTCAGCTTTGCAATGGCCACAACTGCTGGATAGCTCAGTGGTTTAGGTGTCTGACTGCAGAACCAGAGGTTGGAAGTTTGATTCCACCCCGTGCCTCTTTGACAGGGGCTGGACTTGATGATTCAGAGGATCCCGTCCAGCTCTGCAATACAAAAGTTATTATTTTTTTATTAATCCAGTATTGTTCTAGCTGATATGGAGGCTTCTGGGATCCTATGGGCTTACTGTGACTGGACCTAAATTTTTCTGGTGGTGCCCTCTGTCCCACCAGTGTTCCCTAGGATTCTGACCTTTGTTTAACAAGGGGAAAAAGCACACATACACACGAAATTGTCCTGAGGCTTACAGGTAGACTTGTATTTTCCATACCTGTGAAGATAAGCTAGCTGTGAAAGTTTTTTTTTTTTTGCCTGGGTTGGGGTGCAGAAAGGCTCACATCTTGCTTGTCTCACAGGTGTCTGGATGTTCACCACCTTCAGCGCCTGCTTGATGTGTGTCAGCTATGTGTTCCATATCTTAGCCTGCTACAGGTAAGGACATGTTTTGTACCTGTATTTGTGAGAATCCATACCTGTGCTGGAGCAAGGTGTAGCAGGAGGGACTACATATCTCTGGCCTGCCTGGACACCTTTTTGTTGACATGCCAGTCTTCCTAGTCCAATCTCAGGCCTCAGTTTAAGAGCGTTAATGTCTGCAATACATGGTGTAGAAGTTTGCATTGTTTGTTGTTGTTTAAGAATGTTGAAATTTTCTGACTCAGACTTTTACTTCCTTTTTCTAGAAAACACATGAAGAGGCTGTGGGCAGGACAGAAGCAATTCCTTCCTCTGGCCTTTGGAAAAATTTCATCTTCTCTCTGTGTGGTGAGTTTCCATTTCTCTGATCAGTTCCCTTTGAATATCAAATCTGTGTCCAAACATATTTCTTTAAATCCTCCCTGACCTATATAAATATAGCCTTTATATGACCTATTTGGCTGCTTTTTGCCCTTTTTCCTGTGTGACCCAGATGAGCACTGTCAGTAATTTGTGTTTCTTATTTTCTTCTGTGCCGTGGGGTCACAGGGCTGTGTGAAGAACGTATGTGTGCTTGTGTGCAAAATTTTAAATCAGTAAAAACATTGATTGCTAAACAGGGCTACAAATTAAAGAGTCATTTGTATGATATGTTGCTGTAGTAGGAAAGGAAAAGGACAACACTGATCATTGCAATGGGCAGTTTGCTTGCACAACTTTATTTCAATGTCATTATAGTGATTGATTGATTGATTGATTGATTGCTCAAAGTGTGGGTGGATAACCAACTTAGAGTTGTTTGATTGCCTGAAATCCTTAATTAGTGCCTGATTCCATGTGGCAGGAGTGGAGAATCATGACCCTCATGTGACTGGACTACAAATTCCATCATCCTTGCCCACTGATGGCAGCTGGAATGCATCAACAGTGCATGGGCAAGGAAAACTGGGGGCTACATTATATTAAAGGGTGACTGGCTATAAATTTAAAAAAAAAATAGCTTATGCCTGTCAGGATGACAGTGTAGCAAGATGCCCTGGGCTCTGCTATCAACAACGGGAGAGTCACAACATTATCAAGAGTGGAGAGCATATTCTGCCCTCTTTGCAACCACATCCCAAAATGTAGAGGTTTACTTTCATGCCAGGAATGAACAATAACTATTACTCATAGGGGAGAAAACAAAGGAACAATTTCAAGCGCACAGCTGACTAATGATTGAACCCCATTGGGTGACCTTACGTCCTGCAAAGAGCAAGCTTTTCTCCTGCCTGCCTAAGTTCATGTTGGGGCCAGGCTTTTGGTCACACTGGGGTGTGAAGTAGAATGTCAATTGCTGAATTCTATGTATACGCTTCCAAATGTTTGTCTTTTCATCACTGCTCAGCATTGTTATTAAGGATGACAATAAAAAGGGATTTGATCCACTGCCAAATTTCCATTAGAAATGCAGGTCAGGTTATGACTATAGAACAGAATTGCAGAATAATGGAGTTTGGAAGGGGGCTTCATGGCCATTGAGTTCAACCCCCTGCTCAATGCAGGAATCCAAGTTAAAATATACAGTATCTGACAGACAGTTGCCTAATTTTCTCTTGAATGCCTCTGGCACTTGAAAGCTCCTCTCAAGGTAATTGGTTCCATTGTTGTACTGCTCTAACAGTTCGCAAGTTTTTCCTGATGTTCAGTGTAAATCTGGCTTTCTGTGACTTGAGCCCATTATTACATGTTCAATCTGGAATGATCAAGAACAGAACCTTCCCTTCCTCTGTATGACTTTCTTTTAAGTACTGTATTTGAAAAGTGCTATCACATCTCCTGTCAGTCTTCTTTTCTCAAAGCTGAATATGCCAGTCCATAGATCATTCCTCTTGCCCTCCTCTGAACTTGCTCCAGTTTGTTGGCATTCTTCTTAAAGAGCGATGTCCAAAACTTAACACAGTATTCAAGATGAGGTCTAGCTTGGGCTGAATAGAGGTGGGGGGGTAAGTACCTCATGGGATTTAGAGACTATACTTCTGTTAATGCAGCCTGAAATAACATTTTCTTCTTTTTTCCTTTTTTTACAGTTCCAAGATCCTTCTTGAATGTAGTATTGCTGAGACAATATATGACTATGTTCTTCTCTTCCTTAGCATAGATTGGGAAAAGATAATGAACTATTGTAATTTAATTTTTTCTTTAAAATATTAACAGGCATCAATAGCAAGATACTCTGGTTGGCAAATTGCATTCATCTTGTGGGGTACGTGAAGTTCTATGTTGTGGGAAAGGATTTTGCCTTATTTATTTGGCTTGCTCTTTTATTTCCCTTTGTGCTTTATTTCCTTTTGTCCATTTGTGCTTTCTTTTTCAGGATACCTGATCCTCCACATAGTACAGTGCCTCTTTGGAATCTTGTTCATGTACAGTTTTGTTTTGCCGATCAAGCACGGTGAGGGGATAGAAGTGGTTAAAAGTTTGGGAACTGGAATGTAAGTGCCCTTCATTTTAGTGCAGCTAATATGCTAAGGCTGACTAACTGAGGCTAACCTATGAACCAGGAAGTTATTCAGTCTTGCATTTACTAAATTGTCTTGGGCACAGGAGAAGGACAATGTGGTATGTTGTACGGTCTTCCACTCTGCCCCATTGAGGCATTGCTCAAATCTCTGTTTGGAGAATACCAATATCTCTTATGCAGAATGTGAATATTATGTTTTTGTGTTTTATGTTGCATTACTCATCACTTCTTAACAGCCAGGATGTATATTCTGTATCTTCTTGTGGTGTTCCACTGGTGCAATGACAATGATGACACCAGAAGCTGCAGATTGACACTAATTAAAGAGTTTCCTTTTTGATTCTGGGGTGTACACAATTTTGTCTCATTGCATGTGAGTCTTGTGCACTCTGAAATAAAAAAATTGAACTCTTTAATTAGAGGAAAATTGCCCTGCCAGTCATGTCACTCCCACTATGCTACTAGAGTTCCACAAGATGATACTGGCCATTTTATAATTGCTTCAGGGTGTGGGTCCACAGTGAAAGAAATGCACATTCCCTGGCTGTGAAGTCATACCAGGGAATTTGGGTCTGTTTGATTTAAGCAGACACTTAAATTGAACTGCTTGCAGCAGTATAGAGGGCTCTGTTTTTTTAAAAAAATTATGAATTGACAATGAGCTTTTCCTGTATGGTGTAGTGGATGGAGGGTTGGACCAGGACTCAGAAGATCCAACAGGAATCTCTATTCAACCATGAAAACTCACAGGATGAGTGGCAAAAATAAAACTACTCCTTGAACTTCTCATTGGTCCTGAAAAAACCCTATTAAGGTTGCTGTTAAGTCAAGAGACCTGAGAATAACATATATGCTCTTTCTGTGAATTCTTTCTGACTGGAAATAAATCTTCACATTCAGTTCCCTGTGGTTTTATAATACCCTTTTAAAACTAAAACATTTGTTTCCTTTTTCTTCTCTTAGCCTCACAGTTGCCATTGTCGTGGGACTTATGGTGACGCAGATCACGACTGCGAGGAGCTTCTTCCTTCAGCCGAAAATTCTACCAAGTGACAAGGAAAAGCCTTTGGCCCTTGATAACAGGTCAGTGGTAGGAGGTTGCTTTGCCAACTGTTACTCTTGGTAAGGGCCCCTTCCCAGGAGAAGACGGTCTCAACACTGGGCCTTTGTGTGGTGGAGGGAAAAAATGGCCGGGGTTGATCTATTTCTGCTTTTCTTACAGTTGTTAAAGGCACTAGAGTTGTGCTAGAAAGAAATTTTGGTATTTCTATTAGGGAGAAACTCAATTTTTGGTCAGCTGCATCATAAGATTTCTATTCTAGTGGAAGCTCTGATTGATGGAGGGTTGTCAGTCAAAATGGCAGCCTTCACATAGGCTGGACTTGATGATCCATAGGCTCCTTTCCAGCTCTGCAGTTCTAAGATGATGATGATGATTCTTCCTGCTTCTATAACATTGAAGTCTACTTACTGATGGTGCAATGTCTTCATGTTCTGCATGCTTCCTTGAAGACCCACAACCTGATGACACCATGATATAGACAGAACTGAAAGGTGATGCAGGACTTGTAATGTGTGTTGCTTGGACATGTATTTAATCCAGGGGTGGGCAACACATGACCCGCAGGATGTGTGTGTGCAGGCCCACATCTTTCGCTGTTAATTTTTTAAGAAAGAAAGAAAAGATGGACTGAAGTAAGCGAAGGGAGGGAGGGAGGGAGGGGGCAGTTTCGGCATGCTGGAACCCTCCAACATATCTATTCCCCATAAGTTTATTTTTATCACTAGAGAGTACAATTTGTCTTTTTCCAGTAAAAACAAAAGCATGGAAAGTATTACAGGTGGGTTAAGGGTGTGGGAGATGTTGCAGCCTTCCAAGTTCCATGAATGGGAGTGTGTGACTTCTGGAATTTTGGAGATCGTTCATCCTGAATTAGACACATCCTTCCAAACCAAAATCTCTGTAAACCTCAAACGGGGCAAATCCCAGTTGTTCTTGATATCAGAATGACTTGCAACAAGAAAACTAATTTTTACGCACATTTTCTTGGCATGTGCTTTCCATGTTGCCCCTAAGGGACCAACGCACTGCAGGAGCAAAGCTGCATGCATGCTGGGGGCCTTCCAAAAACAGCCCTGACCTCAGCTCATACTGGCTGTGATCCCTTTGCATTCCTCAGGCAGAGGAAAGCTGGAGACAAAGGGCCTCTACAGAAGAGGAGCTGCTCCCCAGGACAAGCTGTGCCCAGAACTACAAACTATTGAAACAGAGAGGAGAAGGTTACTTGAGGAATTAATGTTCTTTATATCCTGAGGAGAAAGACCCTGGCCAGATGACTGACAAGAAGACCGTACTCCAAATGTTTAGGTTAAACCCTATTTGTGTAACATTTTGTGCTTTCATTCATAAGACAACAAAAGACAAAGGCATCAAGAGGCCACTTTCGTTCTTCCTCATTCACTCAATACTCACAAGACAGAACTCTTCCCTGATGGGCAATCTGTCCTTCAGTAACAGCAATGGGAGCAACGTTGCCACGCTGTTCGAAGCCCACCATCTCTTCCTGGGTCATCCTTCTTGTAGGCATCTTCCTTGTGGGCTGTGCCCATGGTCTGAACCTGGGGGGACACAGGCAAGCAGGGGGCAGACCCTGATTTTCCTGGGCAGGTACAGTCTGTGGTTGCCATGCAGGAATGCTTCTAGAACATGCACAGTTTGTCCACTTGACCACAGTTTCAGTTCGAGTCAGCCTGCTACCCTTTTCTTGTCTGGACAACTGGTTACATCCAGTCTTCTTTCCTTTTCCCTATTGCCCTATGAAGTCCTAAATGGTCTGGGACCAAAGACCATATATTCCATTATGAGCTGGCTTGGGTGTTATGATCACCAGGGGAGGCCTTTCTCTTGGTCTCACCACCTTCACAGGTGCACTTCGTGGGGACATGGGACAGAGCCTTCTCTGTTGCTGCTCCCAGACTTTGGAATTCCCTCCCACAGGAGGAAAGACTGGCTCCATCTTTGCTATCCTTCTGCATGCAGGCAAAGACTTTCTCTTCAGAAAAGCCTTCCCTCAGTAACTAGCCATCTGTGTGTAGTTTTTAGATTGTTATGCATTACTGCTTTGACTAGATTTTTAGTACCACTTATGTTTTCAATTTTGGGGTTTTCCATTTCTTAGACTGACTTTTTATCCTTTTTAATATTCATATATTTATTGTACTTAATATTGCCTTTTAATGATGTAAGATGCGTCTTTATACCCGTTGTTTCCAGCTTTAAATATTGTATCTTGATGATGTAAACCACTGTTGCATATTCATTATTTTCAACTTTATTGTCTTTCAATGTTGCAAGCTGCCTTTGGTCCTTTACAAGGAGAAAGGTGGAGTAAAAATATTTTACAACCGACCGACTGACCGACCGACCGACCGACTGACCGACCAACCAACCAACCAACCAACCAGAAACATTTTCATTCAGATGACAACAACAATACCACTTGTTCTCATCATCTGTTGACTCCCATATGCCACCACAAAAGTCTCCTATGATGATGTTTTGTTTTGCTTTGTTTTCAGGAAGGCATTCCATAATTTCAATTACTTCTTGTTCTTCTATAATGTGCTGCTGGGCCTGAGTGCCTGCCTGTTTCGGTTGCTGGGCAGTGTCTTTGTGGGAACCTGGCTGATTGCACGGATAGACAGGACCATCATGCCCAAAGGCTATGAAAACGCAGACAGAGGTAAGGTCTATAGCCAGGTCTATCGAGTCCTCTGGCCCAGACCTAACAACCAAGTGAACAAACCCACCTATAAAGAAGAGAGCCAGCTAAGGCTGCATGTTTTCAACAGCTTAATTTGGGCTGGAGGATATTTTATCACTCATTCATTCATTCTATTTAAACCCTGCCTTTTTTGTCAATAAAGGTGACCTACAAATTATTACCTTTATAAATGTTGTCAGTTAAAAATACAATAGATTAAAAAATTAAGAAACAGTTAAGCAGATAACATAAAAACAGTTGAAAACAAGTTAAAAGGATAATAGGTGGAAAGTTCCCTATTTATTTTAAAAAAATCAGACTCAATATATATGAGGTACCTATATCTGGTTTTAGAGATTGATCATGTTGCCTTGAGAGCAGCTTTACTTCCTTCCTTTTTTGCAAGGAAAAGGAAAATATTCTTTCTCTCCCCCTCTTCCTGCTCCTTGGGGCTTCCAGAAAAGAAAATTTGCGCTTGGGAGCACATACAGCCCAGGGACCACATAATTCACATTCTGGCTTAAAACATGATTTATGACTGAGGGGTAGCAATTGGTCTGAAACATAAGATGCATCCTAAGATCTACTTGTGGCTGGTCCAAGACATTTTGCTGCCTGAAGCGAAGGACAGAATCGTGTGTTTCTTCCAGCCTGCCTGACAGAGGGAAGAGAAGCAGACTGGCACTTAACTTTTGCTTCAGGATTCTTTAATGTTCATGAACTATATGGGACACAAGCTATTTTGGGAAACAAGAACATGTGCCAGGCACAGCTCTGTCCATAAATCAGAGGAGCATGGCTGAGTGAAAATTCAGAAAATGGGAGGGAGACCAGAAAAATTTCTTCCCCCCAATTTTCCCTGCAAAAAGGAGGCAGAGGTTTCCTCCCTAATTTTTCCAATTTTTTCCTCCTTCAAATCTTCTCATATCTAGTTGTACGTATGTTTAAGTTCTGGGCTTTTCCTAGGTGTCTGGGGCAAAGGAGACTGTGGTAAGAGCAGGCTAGACTCTGGACTGGCCTTTGTGTGCATCTAGGACGACTCTCTTGTGTCCTTTTGTTCTTGGATTCTCTTGAGTCATTCAGTGAATCTGAATAGTGAGAGGGACAAAAAAGGAAAACATTCTCTCATGCTTCACAGGGGGAACGGCCCTTCCCAGAGGGAGTGATGGCTTTAAAAGTGCCCTAGGCAAATAGAGCTGCCAGTGGCCATGAGCAAGGCTGAAGTAAATACACTTGCAAGAAGTTGTTTCTTGACACCTCGCTGGGGAAAAAGAAAGTCTTTTAATGTAAAATGCAAACTTTCCCCCCCACAAAGAATGCTTCTGTAGATTTTTCACAAAAAAAGAGAGGCAAAAAATGCACCCACAGTCTTCTAATGTTGCCCAAAGTGGAGGAGAGTTTTTTAAAAATGTAATTCTCACCCAGGAAAATGAAATGACAAAGATACGGTATATATCCTTAGCTGTGAGTAATGGCTATGCTATCCCCAGAATAAGAAGCAAATTTGAACCCAGGTCGCACCATTGTGTTCTAAAAACTAAAACAAGTGAGGTTTCTGAAGAAATGCAGCCTGCTTCCCTGAATGTATTATATTTTCACTGCAGGATTTAGAACATGGATTGGGATGCTCTTTATGGACCACTATCACACAAATCCCACCCTTGTGTGCTTTTGCCATGTTCTTGTGGTTGCAGCCAGAGGAGGACTGCAGCAAAAAGCCACCGGCTTCCGTAACTTCAGCAATGCAGCAGGTAGGCCCTAGTGCTGGTTGACAGATGTATATACAGTATAAGGGTAAACACATGGGAGAGATTGACATTTGTCAACAGTTCTTAAACGTTTTAAGGTCTTAGTAGGAAACATTAGAAAATTCTGGCATTGACTGGAACCTCTCAACGTTAGGTAAGCCATTTTGGTGAACGCTAACAATGCTTTCTCCCTTTTTTGCCCTGTGTTGGTAGAAGATATTTACCTGGAAATATTCTATCTCTTAAATACCCATGTTAGGAAAATGTATTGCATCATGACATATGCTGTTGAGGAGCATGGGGGCAGGAACAGTGGTGGAGTTTCCCTCATTTCATACCTGGAGACAGACATTACTGGGTTGTGTTCAGTGGCTTCTTGTAGGTGGTCGTCTGTGCCAGTCCCTGCTTGTATCATGGAGAGGACTTTGAACTACGCTAAAGGTCATAGTGAACATTAAACTCTGGTTCTTTGTTTTCTTTCAGATTACAGGATATCCAGCAAAGCCAGGACAAGATGGCTGCTGTTATATACTCTTCTAAATAACCCTAGCCTCTCGAGCCTCAGGAAACCGAAATCATAACTGCTTTATGGAAGCGAATGATTTTGCCTAATTCTGCAGACACACTGGAGCCACGAAGAAAGCTCCTTGCACCTGCATTAGACTACTCTTTGCATTGTACTATGTAACACAGCCATTAGTTCATCAGGATCAGTCCACTCTGGATGGCAGTGGCTCTTTCTATCTGCATTTCTGGATTTCTATTAAAAAACAAAAGAAAAGACATTTCCATGAATGGAGGAATATACAAATAGCTACGATTGAGGGTTGTTGGGGGTGAGTCCTGCTGTCTCTCACCCTCTCCTTTGGCATCAGACGGGTCTATGGTTACTGTATTACTTTTGATTTCTCCTTTCCTCAGTTTAGTTCACAGACCATCTTTTTAACTCTAAGCAAATGCATGGGATATGTAGGATTGGCTATTGGGTGTTGTTCTACCCTAGGAATGAAGAGTAGCTCTTTGCTCCACCCTGTAGTTGCCCTGCATTTGCACAAATAGGCCTAGTTTGATCCATTTTGCACACTGGTCTGGAAACAGTGCAGATGCTTAGTCAAGAGAGTCTTGAGCTTTGTCCCGCTTCTCCCCTGAAGTTTTATATATATACAGTAATGATACTCAAAACAAATTCCCGGGATTAGGTCTGTTTTAATTGTAAGCATAGGTTTCTCTTGTACAGGTTCCAGCTGATGGATCTAGGTAGTTCTAACTTATATATATATATAAGTTAGAACTACCTAGATCCATCAGCTGGAACTTGTACAAGAGAAACCTATGCTTACAATTAAAACAGACCTAATCCCGGGAATTTGTTTTGAATATCATTACTGTATGCAGTTCATAGTCTTTATACTCTCTCCCCCCCCCCCCGCTTACTACAGACTTTCTTCATTTCAGAAGCCTAAAATAGGTAGGTATTCAATTTTCCTTTCTTTTAGTGTTAAAGAGTTGAGAGGCAGGAATCCTTGTCTGCATATGACAGATCACCCCAAAATACGTATCTACCTCTTGTTCACCCTCTACAGACCCAAATGGAGTACTAATCTAGGTGTGCGTGGTGGTGTATGATGATGAACATATATGTATAATAGTTGTACTGACTTGCTTGCTGTCATCTTCCTCTTACCATGTTGCTTGGTACACCCCACTATTTTATTTTTAGGGGTCCAGTGAACTTCACCTCCAAGTAGTTTTGGATCAGAGTGCTGTAATCTGACAGCTTCAGTCCCAGACACTACATCTTTCTGATATATCCAGTCTCTTCCAGTTAGCAGAGGTAACATTATGTCACTATACATGCTGATGGAGTCATAACACATACTAATGATGTCACATTATTGTTTCAATAAAAACACCACATGTCAGCAAGACAGAGGCCCTTCCCATTGTTGGTAAAAACATTGTGATTCAAAATGAGTTTGCAGAAACATTGTCAATTTTTACCTTCGGGTTGCCGGCCTCCAGATAAACACCAGCTCTCTGTACGATGACAAAAAACCAGAGAGCTTTTTATTGTAATCTGTTTGGCATCTTACCCCTACGGCATGCAAAGAGTATAACAAAAGGTTTTTGCCAGTACAGAGATGGCCAGGTTGATGATCTGTTTCTATCAGACTGAACAATGATCTTCTGGGATACATGTCTTGCTCTCTGAACTTTCTGTGGTCTTCCTTATGTGGTCTTACTGCCTAGAGAAGACCCAGCCCCCGCTCCTTTGTTGCTCCTTTGTTTCTGTTGTCTAATAGAACCTCGTCAGGAGAGGAGGAATCTCGCCAGCTGGCTGCCTTGCTAGATCCTGGAATCCTCTCTGGAGGCATAATTAGTCAAACATGAATCTTCTCATCAAGGTCTGTGAAACATTTTCCACACTCTTATGTTTTTAAAAACAAAAAAACAAGCACTTGATGCTGCTTGGGGGGGGGTGTAGAAAAACACTGGGAGGCAGCGGGGAGAGGAGTTTAACCCCATCATTTTCTGCCAGTTCTTTACCCCCCCCCATACTTGCCCTTCAGTTGATTTTTTTTTCCTGCAAGGAAAAACATGTTTTCTGCCTTCCTCCACTCCCATGAGCTGGAATGGTGGAGGTTTGCTGCTTCACCCATTTTGGATGCTCTGCCTCAGGGTTACCGGTACATTCCTGCTTGGGTTTTTTAGGAGTTTTAAAAGTCTTTATAAAGAATGATTGTGTCTCAAATGGTGTGGCTGGCTGACTACATAAGCCTGTAGAAACCTGCATTAAAAATCGTAATTCCACAAATGAATAGTGATTTCAGGAGGCAATCAGACAAGCATAGTGTAGCATGCGATTTGGTTCGCTTTTGGTGCAGTTTGGTTTGTCCTATTTTCTGGCAACCACGTGTGTTTTAGGTACGCAATCCATCCTGCCCGTTTTGCAAGCTGTTCTGCTCCTTCATTTCCTGTTCTGCTACCATGTATTTGGTGCAATTGGGAGTGCTTCTTATTATCTCATTCTGCAGTCTGTGTGGCTGCTTCATCTGCTCGAGTTGTGCGCGGCGTTCCCCTCGGTGACAAACCTGTGACGTACGCAATGGGTTGCGAGAGTAGAAAGGCCAGTAGAGAGACCCTCTCTTCTATTTTCAGCTTCTCATAAATATTTAGAATGTTTTCCCAAGTGACACACTGCTATTTCAGATATAAGATAGCTTTCATGCTAGATTGATGTATTGCTGCATGCCACGTATTAAATTAAAAAACAAATCAAAAAAGGGAAGTCACTGCAGCTTACGGAATGACAGCCACGAGAACGGGGGAGACAGGGGAGGGAGCATAAACAATCAAAAGGGGGTTAAATTGGTGTGATTTGAAGTGCTATGTGGATCCTTCTCATGGAAGAAGAAACACATCCCATGTAAATGGAAGGATTGCTCAAATGGGAGATGAAACAGATTGCATTGAATATAAGAGCCTTTTAAATGTGACCCACATCACTCCAAATTCCCCCATGTAGTCACACCCTCAGTTCTGCAAGCACCCCTTCTCCAATAGCTAAAATGGGTAGATGTAAATTTCTAAACACGAACTCCCACCACCGATGAGGCAGGCTCACGGAAGGGTACATGGCTACTTAAGGGGGCCTAACCTCCTTTGAAGCATATGTAATTATTTGGTAAGCTAGTCTGGAATGTCCTGCCACTAGACCTGTGGCCAGTTTTATCTTTCCCTGGCTGTTTCTTTGAATGAAGAACCTTTAGAAAAAGGATTCTGGAATGAGGAGGGACTTCAGAAGAACCCCTGTGGGGAGTGAGCATGTTTAATGGGTACAGAAATCTGAATTTTGGGGCAAAATAGAAAATTGGGGTGTCCGCTGGAATGGTGTATCTCTGCAGCAAGACATTCTACACTGCAACGTTCCACTCCTGAAGGAGGGGCCTCCCACAGCGCAGGTCTCATCTGTGCCAAGAATAACAGCCACGAGGAAAAGATTTCATACCACATTTTTTATTTCAAGTGGCGCAAGAATAGAGACTGCTGTCCTTGAACTTCCAGAGGGCATCTGCAAGCATGTACATCTGCCCCTTTTGGCATGCTTCTCTGGGAATTAATTTCCACGCAACTCCATAAATAAGGCATAAGAAACTCCATAAGTACAAGTCAGTGCTTAGAAGTAACTCATTCTATGAAATGAGGTATTTGTAATTAGTTCTGGTTTCCAAGGTAGGATTGTAACTTAAGAAGAGATCATTTTCCTCCTTATGCAGTGTAACTGTAAGATTTTCATTCCTTTTATAGTTAACGGGTGTGTGGACTCACTAACTAGTAGAAAAGAAATAGCACACAGTTCAAGTTTTGTCTCTTCTATCAATTCTGAATGTAACAAAAATTAACTACTTAATGGGAGTCCTTTTAATTAGATCAATGACAACTTACTTTTTCAAAATAGTCCCCCAGGCTCTGTTACTTCGAATTGCAGTCTTAGACTTAAATGTGATCCCCATTGCATACATGTAAAGTCTATGATGGTTGCAGTCAGAGGCATATTTACTTGGGAATGTGTGTCCTTGAATTTTCTTCTGATTAAATATTTCATAGGGCTGAGCTGCACGGCTTTACATTTATTTGCTAGTAAGCTCAGCTAAACCAAATGGAACTTACTTCTCAGGAAACATGCAGAACATGGAATTGCTTCGGCTGCAACACTAGACAAAAAACACCCGGAAGCAATCTATTTTAAGCTGAAAATATTTGCTTAGGGTGCAATCACACATGCCAAAAGACTCCCAGTTATACTGATTCTCCCATTCTTTACAACATTTTATAATTTTCCATTCACATGATGCACGGATAACATAGATTCATTTGGCAAGCTAATCAGATTTTTTTTCCACCTTGCTGACATGGCCCTTAAAAAAAGATCCAAACTCTGTATCTGTTATTCCTTATCATTTCAGGGCTTTGCTGTTGATTTATTTACTTTGTGAAGGGTTTGGGGCACCACAACCATTGCATGGCCGCTGTGCTTGTACCCTTTAATTTAAAAAAAATGCTCAGCAATAAATCACTTTGTATCCATGAACATTTCTTTCAGCAGCAGAAGCAGAAACTCGAACTACATTGTTCATAAGGAGACAGCCTTCCCCACCCCCCTTGCGAGTGTAAGAAAGGGAAAGAGGGCTTGAGCAGAGAAAGAGCTGCTTCCTGCTTGGAATTGTTTGAGGGGAGAAAGATATGGGTGTTGCATTAACGTTTCTCCCTCCTCCTCAAAAATATTTTGCTCCTCACAATATTTTGCATGTCTTTTAAAACCTACTTCTTCCTCCCTGCACTGTTCAAAGAGGAAAAGGAAAATGAAAGCCAAGAATTGATAGGAAGAGATTTGCAGGAAAATAAGGAAAAAGTGATGAATGGAGAAGGAAGACAAAAGGGGAGGAAGACAAAAGGAAAAGGAGGGAAGGGAAAAGGGGAGGAGGATAGAAGGGAGGGAGGGAGGGCTGGCCACAAGTGATATAATCCACCAAATTGTGCATTGACTAACAGTTGGAAGTGACAGGAAAATAACGATATATCACTTAATTTTTTTAAAAAAAGAAAATGTTAGGACAGCGGGAATTCAGAAACAGGATAGAAAGTTAATTGATTTATATGACATGGTATGTGTAGCATCTGCTTCATTGACTATGCAAAAGCATTTGACTGTGTGGACCACAGCAAACTATGGCAAGTCCTTAAAGAAATGGGAGTGCCTGACCCCCTTGTCTATCTCCTGAGAAACCTATATGTGGGACAGGAAGCAACAGTTATTTATTTATTTATTTATTTATTTATTTATTTATTTATTTATTTATTTATTTATTTATTTATTTATTTTATTTTATTTTATTTTATTTTATTTTATTTTATTTTATTTTATTTTATTTTATTTTATTTCTATCCCGCCTATCTGGTCATACTAGACCACTCTAGGCGGCTTACAATAAAAAAGCAACAATATAATTTTAAAAACGTTACAGCTTAACAGAGATAGAAATCAAAGAAAGGTATATAGAGAAAAATCGTCAGGAGTTTTCTGTTGGGAAGGCCTGCTTATACATCAGCATTTTTAGTTGTTTCTTAAAATTGCCCAGCGAGGGAGCTGCGCGAATCTCAGGAGGTAAGTTGTTCCAGAGGCGAGGAGCCACCGCCGAGAAGGCCCAATTTCTGGTCTTTTCCTTCTGGGTCTCTCTCGGCGTTAGGCTCCTCAGCCTCACCTCCTGACTCGCACGAGTGACACGGGTAGATCTTGGTGGGAGAAGGCGTTCCACCAAGTATCGAGGTCCTAAACCGTTTAGGGCTTTGTAAGTAAGCATCAACACTTTGAAGTCGATGCGGAATCAGATGGGCAGCCAATGCAATGCGGCCAGAGTGGGTGAAATATGTTGGTATCTTCTCACTCCACTGAGTAATCTGGCCGCCGCATTCTGCACCACCTGTAATTTCCGCAGCAGCCTCAAAGGTAGCCCCACGTAGAGCGCATTGCAGTGGTCTAATCTTGAGATTACAAGCGCATGCACCAAAGTGGTGACAGCCCCAACATCAAGGTAGGGTCGCAGCTGGGCTATCCCCCTAGGATGGAAGAAAGCGGTGCGGACCACGGACACCACCTGGGATTCCATAGTGAGCACCGGGTCCAGATGGATCCCCAAGCTGCGAACCCCATCCCTGGTGGGCAGAGTCACCCCCCCAAAAGTGAGGGAGTTTCCCATGTCCCCAGTTGTGGGAGCGCCCACCCTCAGTACCTCCGTCTTGTCCAGGTTCAGCCTCAGCCCGTTCTCCTGCATCCATTCCAATACGGTCCCCAGGCAACGCTGAAGGGACAGAACGGCATCTCCTGCAGTTGGAAAAAAGGAGATGTAGAGCTGCGTGTCATCCGCATATTGATGGCACAGCGCCCCACACCCCCTGATGACCCCGGCTTCATATAGATGTTAAACAGCATTGGGGAGATGATCGACCCCTGTGGGACCCCACAATTGAGACTCCACGGGGCCGAGACATTCTCCCCAAGCTGTGCTCTCTGGGGACGGTCCTCCAAGAAGGAACGGAGCCAGGCGAGAGCCCGGCCACCTATTCCCAACTCGGTGAGCCTCCCCAGAAGGATACCGTGGTCAATGGTATCAAAGGCCGCTGAGATATCGAGGAGGACCAGCAGAGACACTTTGCCCCTGTCGGCCTCCCTCAATAGGTCATCACACAGGGCAACCAATGCCGTTTCTGTTCCATGGCGCGGCCTGAAGCCTGACTGGAATGGATCCAGGGCATCTGTTTCATCCAGGAACGCCTGAAGCGGATCGGCCACCACCCTCTCGACTACCTTGCTCAAGAAAGAAACATTGGTGATGGGCCTATAATTGCCAATTTCGTCCGCCGCCAAACTAGGTTTCTTTCTGATGGGCCTAATGAGTGTTTCCTTGAGGGCAGAAGGAAATCTGCCCTCAAGGAAAGACCCATTAATTATTACAGTAGCCCATTCCATTGTTAAGGGCCTGGCTGCCTTGATTAGCCAGGCCGGGCAAGGGTCCAAGGAGGAGGTGGTGGCACAACAGCGATCAAGCGCCCTGGCCACAGTGTCGGGCGAGACGGGCTGAAAGGAATCAAAAGTCACCGGACAAGGCGGAGCGCTGGACATCTCAGCTCGACTCACTGTATTCAAAAAAGGAGAGAGGTCCCGGCGGATGGCCTCCACTTTAGATTTTTAAAATGCTGCAAATTGGTCCGGTGTAAAACTAGGGGGAGGCCTATCACCCGGGCCAATTCCGGATAGGTCACATACTATACGGAATAATTCCGCCTGCTGGTTGGATGCCTCACTTATCCGGTTAGCGAGGTAAGTTCGACTGGCAGCCTTTACCTTGGCCTGGTAAAGGTTAGTAGCAACCTTAACAGCTATACGATTGAAAACCGTTGGGTCCTTTCTCCATTTGTGCTCTAGCTGTCTCCTGACCCGCTTCGACGCCCGGAGATCCTGGTTAAACCAGGGCGCCGGGCGGTCTCTGCGGTGGAGAGGGCGTTTAGGCGCGATCGTGTCTACGGCACTAGCTGCGGCGGTGAACCAGCCGTCGACCACAGCCTCGACAGGAGCGCCAGCGAGGTCAGCCGTGACCCCTCTCATGTTAGAACTGGATATGGAACAACTGATTGGTTCAAAATTGGGAAAGAAGTATGACAAGGCTGTATATTGTCCCCCAGCTTATTTAACTTATATGCAGAATATATCATGCGGAAGACTGGACTGGAGGAATCCCAAGCTGGAATTAAGATTGTCGGGAGAAATATCAACAACCTCGAATATGCAGATGATACCACTCTGATGGCAGAAAGTGAGGAGGAACTAAAGAACCTTGTAATGAGGGTGAAAGACGAGAGTGCAAAAAACGGTCTGAAACTCAACATCCAAAAAACTAAGATCATGGCCACTGGCCCCATCACATCCTGGGAAATAGAAGGGGAAGATATGGAGGCAGTGACAGATTTTACTTTCTTGGGCTCCATGATCACTGCAGATGGAGACAGCAGCCACGAAATTAAAAGACGCCTACTTCTTGTGAGGAAAGCGATGACAAACCTTGACAGCATCTTAAAAAGCAGAGACATCACCTTGCCAACAAAAGTCGGACACGACTAAATGACTAAACAATGACGATGTGTAGCTTACAGAACTGGTACAAATAGCAAGAAATGTACCAATTGAACAGACAGCCTGTCCTTTCCTGTCACTTGTGCCTGTTTGACACTCTAATGCTGCATGAACACAACACAGATATAAATCCTGTTGTGCTGAACCACTTACAGTGGGTGGGTGGCAGGCTGGGGTGAGAGGCAGGGGGTGCCCAGGTTCTACATACACAAAAATAAAATGTTCCCCTTCCCAAGTATCTCTTCACCCTGAGACTTGCTTCCCTCACTGGACAGCCAGTAAAACCTAGCAGTTCCTTGTCACTACGGTCATCATCACTCTGAGACATCTGAAGGCTTGGCCTCTTGCTTGGCAGGATGGACAGTTCCTGATTGGTTCATGAATTTGACTCTTGGATGGTCTGCGTTTTTTCAGATGCATAAATAAAAAAGAGCAGGTTAAAAAAGAAAGTTCTTATTTAGAAGAATGTTTGGGAAAAGGGTCTGTTTCTGGCCTATATTCTGTTAACAATACAAATTTATAGTACAATTCATAAAAAGCAAAAGGATAGGTTTCATTTCTCACTTTTTTGTTCCAATATGTATCATTGCCCACACTCATAAAATATATCTTTACTTTGGAAATAATTTATTTGCCTCCTCTGGTAACAAGTCAAGTTAGTTAACAAGGCAATGTTCTAGCTATATTTAAATTAGTCATTTATGGAAGGAGGCTTTGTTTATTTCTAATTTGTTTCTATAGCCCCTTTGGAAGTAGTCTTGAAAAGAGTTCAATATCTGAATGCCTCTTTGAGAGAGGGAGTGGTCCCTACCACTGTGAAAGAGGCGGTAATTCGACCACTCCTTCAAAAGCCTAACCTGGACTCAAGGCTGGTGGTTAACTACCGACCAGTGGCGAAACTCCCTTATTTGGGTAAAGTTTTGGAGCAGGTTGTGGCTGGGCAACTCCAGACGCTGCTGGATGAAATGAATTTTCTGGATCCATTTCAAACGGGTTTCAGGCCAGGTTTTGGTATGGAGACTGCCTTGGTCACCCTGTACGATGACCTTTGCCGGGAGAGAGACATGGAGAGTGTGACCCTGTTGATACTCCTGGACCTCTCGGCGGCTTTCGACACCATCGACCATGGTGTCCTGGATAGGCTGGCTGGTTTGGGAGTAGGGGGCACTGTTTTACGCTGGTTCCGCTCCTTCCTGGCTTGACCATGTCCAGAGGGTGGTGCTGGGGGACAGCTGCTCTGCCCCATGGCATTTATGTCATGGGGTTCCTCAGGGCTCGATACTGTCCCCCATGCTTTTAACATCTACATGAAACCGCTGGGAGAGGTCATCAGAAGGTTTGGGCTGAGGAGTCAGCAGTATGCTGATGACACTCAGCTCTACCTCTCGTTTTCCATCAATCCAGGTGAGGTGGTTTCTGTGCTGAACTCATGTCTGGACCAGATAATGGACTGGGTGAGGGTTAATAAATTGAAACTCAATCCAGACAAGACGGAAGTGCTGTTAGTGGGTGCTTCACCGGACAGGTTGGAGGGACATTTCCCTGCCCTGAATGAGGTAACACTCCCCCTAAGGGACAGGGTCCGCAGCCTGGGGATGCTCCTGGATCCCAGTCTAACTCTGGAAGCCCAGGTGGATTCGGTGGCCAGGGGTGCCTTCCTTCAGCTGCGGAAATTGTACCAGCTATGACCCTACCTGGACGAGCGGAGTCTCATGACAGTTACACATGCACTGGTAACATCTTGTATAGATTATTGCCATGGCCTCTATGTGGGGCTGCCTTTGAAGACGGTCCGGCGACTGCAACTGGTCCAGAATTGAGCTGCGCAGCTGGTGAGTGGTGGGCTGCTAGAGAACACATCAAACCGATTCTGTTTAAGTTACATTGGTTACCAGTTGCTGCCTGGGCCCAATTTAAAGTGCTTGTTTTGACACATAAAGCCCTAAACGGCTTGGGTCCTGGATACCTGAAGGACCGCCTCCTTCCATATGAGCCTACCTGGCAGTTAGGATCTAGCCAGGGGGCCCTTTTGAAAGAGCCATCCCTCAAGGAGGTAAGAGGGAGGGCTTGTAGACAAAGGGCCTTTTCGGCAGCTGCCCCCAGACTATGGAATGCCCTCCCGACTGAAATTCGTTTGGCACCGACGTTGATGACATTTCGGCGCCAGGTCAAAACCTTCCTGTTCCAGAAGGCTTTTAATTGAAATAACATCAACTGTGGGTCCTGATGGCAATTTTTAGATTGTATTTTAATTGTGTTTTAATTGTTTTATCTTTTATTGTATTTTAATTGTTTTTTAATTGTGAGCCACCCAGAGACCTTTGGGTAGAGTGGGTGGCATATAAGTTGAATAAGTAAGTAAGTAAGTAAGTAAGTAAGTAAGTAAGTAAGTAAGTAATCCTTTTGGATTCAATGGCATATTGCTACCTAAGACATCATTAATAAACTCAATCACAGTTTGAAGAAAAAACTATATTTTCAAATAAGACCAGATTTACGAGGTGGAAGGTGCTGTTTAAAGACCATATTACATTCTTACTCAGACTTATTTAATTTAACTTTGAATTTACATTTTCTCTAATCTATCACCATTCTGTTAAACTGATATAAGTCCTCTCCTCATGTAATTTAAGGGAGTGGGAAAAGAATCTTTTGTGATAAATAACTGGTCTATTTCAAGTAGAATGCTTCTATTCCTCCACTATCTTATGTTCCTTTTGCCTCTTTAAGGGAACATCTGCATATCCCATTTACTCCACAGTTTGTAGTGGACCTGGCACAGACAATATCAAATTAAAAGCTGTAGACTACATAACATGGAGTGTGGAGAAATTCAGTGATTAATTGTCTTTTTTAGTGGGGAATATTATATTTTTAATTCAGCTGGCAGGTATGGTTTAAACTTTGCTCTGTGCTGGCATTACTTTTCTCTGCTTTCGGCCTTGTTGTCTCCAAAAAGGGGTGGGGAGTTTTAAAACAGCACTGAAAGGAATCAGCAGTAACTCACTTTGGAAAAAAATAATTTAAATTAGGTGAAATTGCCAATTAGCACCTTGTCAGATCAAAGCTGCTGGTGGTGGGAGTAAAAATTAAAACTTGTTGTAGTCTTCTGAATGACAGAAATTTCACTCAGAGAAACCAGAAGGGATCTATTTTGAAAAACTGCAGATCAAAGTATATTTTTCCTACTGTGCAGTCACACCTACGGTAGCAGAAATATTGGAATTCTGCCTCAGAAATATTGTTTCTTAATCAAAAAAGAATAGAAATGAATGGCTTGGTGAACTTCCCATTGATTACCAATATACCATAAGATGAATCTTCAGCCAAGAGTAAAATTCAACGCCAAATTTCTTAGGGCCTGCACTCCAATGGTTGGTGGTGTCAAAGGTGAGGGGGGAGGAGGAGGAGGAGGAGGAGAAAAGTAAAGAAAAGGTGGGAACAAAAATACCAAAGCACTTTAACATACATCTTCCTGCCATGAACCAACTTTTTAGGAGAGGCTGGTCAACCTTTCTGAGTGGGAAAATCCCCATATAGAAGCTGGACAACCCACTGAATGACAGGAAGACAGCATGGCCATCTGGAGTATCCAGCAGGTCTAGACAGGCATCACAGGAAGGGCACATTTGGTTCTTAAGGTACCAACATTTGATCTAGCAGAAACTAAAACTCTACCTGCTGGATTTTTATAGGTGCCTAGAGAAGTCAGGGGCAAGCAAGTGTGGCCTTCATTAAATATTCCATCTCATCCAGCCTTTCCTATGTTAAAGCTGATTGGTTGTATCATATTCCAACACTAATTGTCACTCAGACAGCAAGCTGGGAGTTGTAGTCCATCGGGTTTTTTTTTTAAATAAAAAACTTTTCTTTTAATTCCTGAATTTTGACTTGCTATTTGATGAGCAACTACAGAAACTGGCTGAAAAGCCAGAAACTCTAGTCGGGGCCCCTTGGCAGAGGGTGGAATGGCACCATATATCTCATCTGTGCTTAATGACAATCCTCCTTAGAAGGGGGGGGGGAATCATATTTTCCACCTCACTCTCTTGAATCTTGCTCTCCTGTTATCTTCTGCTTTCAGAAGGACCTCCCCAGGTGGGATCTTTATGGGAAAGGTGGAGGGAATTTCTTCTGTTTTGGTAATAGAATAGAATAATTAAGGACTGGTCTTAGAAACTGGTCTGAGACATTTGTGTGTTCTAGCCCCACTTCCCTGTCTTTTTTCTTGAAATGTTTTGTGTCAGGATTGGATACTCTTTCCCTCCATGTGAAGGGAGTACCTAGTACTAGTTGAAGATCCCAGCAGGAGGGAGGAGAGGCAGACTGACACAACTGAAAGACTTGAAAAGACCTTGCTTAAAGCAGCCAATCAACATTCAGAATGATGTGTGGGCAAATGACTGGGAACCCAGCAGAGGGCTATCTTCCTAGTGCCGGTTTAAAAATGGAACTAGGCCTACACTTCTTGGTGTACTTGATGATGATGATGGCAAGACTTCGAAACTTTATGCCTGATCTTATTAAATTGTTGTAATCGTATATGTTTCGTTTTATTCTGTTCTGACCCTTGGAATCGGAGCAATGTGCTTGGGCTCTGTCCATCTGAAGGAATGGGCTATGTCAGTGGTCCCCAACCTTAGGTCCTCAGATGTTCTTGGACTACAACTCCCAGAAATCCTGGCCAGCACATCTGGTAGTGAAGGCTTCTGGGAGTTTTAGTCCAAGAACATCTGGGGGCCCAAGGCTGAGAACCACTGGGTTATGTCCATGAAAGCTCAAGACATGTAAAATAGACCCATGTAGGCTGATCACAGCATCCTTGATGTGTCCAAGCAAATGTTGATTTCCAATATGCTGTCCTGACTCCATACTGTTCCTGTTGCTGCTGGGCCTGCCGGTGCTGGAGCTCTCTGCGGAAGCAGAAGCCACTGGCCCTTTGCTGGCCATCCTTGCCTCCTGGCCAGGCTCAGGCAAGACACAGTTTCGCAACTGAACCTGAGGGTCATGCTGGACCTCTGTGCTGGAACCTCCCATGGCCCATGGCTGATGAGCTCCATCGCTGCTGCCAGAATCTCAAGCCAAGTAAAAGATGTCAGTTCTAAAGGTATCATAAGACGTGTGGTTGTTGTTGTTGTTTTCCTGCAAGGGACTAAGAGGGCCTGCCCAAATCGAAGCAATTACCAGCAAGCAGTGGCTGCCACCAAGTGTGCGTGTGAAGAACTGCTGCAAATCTTAAAATTTAACCGGAGCGTACAGAGCCGTCTCTTCAGTCTCTCTGCCCTTCGTGAGGGGCTACCAATGAAATGGAAAAGAGTGGGCATGGAGTCAACATGGCATCCTACCATGCACCTTTTATTTAGGTGTTTATCTGGGAGCATGTGGGGGACACGGGTGACCGGAAGGAGCCACATATCCTAGTGTTTAGTTAGGTTCTGTCTGGCTGAACAGCTGAGTAGTTTAGATCTCTGCTGCAGAGTTAGATGTTGGGAGTTTGGTTCCCCACTGTGTCTACTGTAAGTAGAGCCAGCCTATGCAGGCACCTCCAAAAAAAGAGAATGGTAAACCACTTCTGAGCTTTTTCCATAGAATTGAAACAGCTTGCTAACTATTTCCTGGTCTATCAATTAATTTGCATGTGTAGGAAGCTGCTTCCGCTGAGTCAGCCCCTTCATCCCTTTAGCCCACTCTTGTCAGCTCTGACTGGAATTGGCTCTGCAGGATCTCAGGCGTGATTCATTCTTGGCCCTATTAGGAGCTCCTTCAGGGCCTCCCTTTCGGCCCTGTTTTTAGCTTAAATCAGACAAGATCATGTGTATTCATGTGCTCATGACTTTCCATCATCTCAGCTGCTGATCAGTCTTAGGCTGCTTGGAACAGAATTGGAGAAGGTCCATCTACAGTAGTGCCTCAACTTACAAAATTAATCCATATTAGAACGGTGGCCGCATCTTGAAATTTTCGTAACTTGAATCACCATTTCCCATAGGAATGCATTGAAAACCATTTAATCTGTTCCAGCTGTTTTTTATTCTTATGTAGAGGCACCGTTCTTAAGTCGAAGCGTTAGTTCCCATAGGAACTAATGCAAAGCCGGTTAATCCATGCTCTAACACTAGGGGGAGAATTTTTCTTCTTTTGACCTAAGATGAAATTAGGTCAAAAAAAAGGGGGCAGGAAAGGAGGGGGGGAGGGAACACCTTCTAAACAGAACACCTTTAAAAACAAGCACCTTTTAAAGAAAACCAAGCACCTTTTAGCTTAAAAAAGGGCAGGAAAGGAGGGAGGGAGAGAGAGAGAGAAGGAGGGAGGGAACACCTTCTGATCAGTACACCTTTAAAAACAAGCACTTTTTAAACAAAATCAAGCATCTTTTAGGCTAAAAAAAGGGCAGGAGAACACCTTTTAAACAGAACACCTTTTAAAAAGCCACAGAATCCAGCAAGCATTATTCCAGCACAGAACTCCTCATCACAAAAAGAGAGCATAGAAGGGGAGAGAGAGAAGACAATTTTATTTATTTATTTATTTATTTATTTATTTATTTATTTATTTATTTATTTATTTATTTATTTATTTATTTGTTTGTTTGTTTGTTTGTTTGTTTGTTTGTTTGTTTAATATCCTGCCTATCTGGTCGGTTAAGACCACTCTAGGCGGCTAACAACATAAAATAAGACAATAAATATATATAAAAACAATTTTTACATGATGGAAACATTAAAAAAGAAGGGAGCTAATGGTAGGAAAGAGAGAGAAGAGGACATCAGGAATTGTCTGGAGGGAAGGCCCGCCAAAACATCCATGTTTTTAATTGATTTTTAAAGATACCCAGCGAGGGAGCCGCACGAATTTCGGGAGGTATGTTGTTCCAAAGGCGAGGAGCCACTGCTGAGAGGCCCGATTTCTTGTCTTTTCCATCCGGGCGTGTGTGGGGATGAAGAATCCTGAGTCTACAATAGAATCCATTTAAAAACTCCATTTTAAAGCCTGCCTGGCTACATCAACAAGCACCACAGCTCCTCACGGAAAATGTTCTGGTTTTAAAACAAAAAGACCTTGGAGTCACATTTTAAACACACATATTTTTAAACAAAAGACAGGTCACAGTGCACAAACCCTAAAAGCCACAGAGCAAGCATTATTCCAGCACAGAACTCCTCATCACAAAAAGAGAGTCTAAACTGCATTTTACAGTCTGCCTGTATTAACAGCCAGCACAGCCCCTCACAGAATATTTTCTGATTTTAAGGAAAAAAAGGCTGTGCAGTCTAAACTGCATTTTACAGCCTTGTAAACCAACAAAAATGCAAAAATTTTACATTTTAAAATTACAGTCTAATTTTCACATTTAATTTTAATTTAATATTACAGTCTACTTTTCACATTTTAAATCCACACTGCAAGATGCATCAGAGCACAGAAACATAACCCCCCCAACCTAGCCCTACCTGCCCCAAGCTGCAAAAAACCCTGTACAGTACAGTAAATACAGTGTATGTACTCACCCAGTACAGGCAGTCTCTCTGTTTTAAAAAAAAAGTCAAAAGCCAAAAATAATTTTTAAAAAAGCCAAAAAAATACAGTCCGTACAGTACAGTACCAGGCAATACCAGGCAGTACCAGGCAGTCTGAAGACTCTCTCCCAATTCACTCTCTAACCGCTGGGACGAGCGAGGTAGCAGATAAGGAGCCTCTTCGCTGACCAACAGTTAACTGAAAGTTCAAATTTCGCGCTTTCTCCGCCTCCCCCGCATTTTTTTCATAACTCGAAGCTCTGGCCACAAGTCAAAGCAATATTTTACGGCTGGAGCTTTTTGTATCTTGAAATTTTCGCAACTAAGGATGTTCGTAAGTTAAGACACCACTGTATCTACAAGATGGTGTGAGTTTCTTGGTGTATAACAGACCACTTGGTGGTGGTAATAATCCATTTTCCTCTTAGTACAATGCACACACTTAATGAACAGTACAAATCTCTCTAAAATATTGACTCTAAGAATTTTACCCATACCAATATCCCTGCCCTCAGTAGAGAAATGAAATTACAGTGGTGCCTTGCATTACGACGTTAATTCGTTCCAGCGAAATCGCAGTAGAACGAAAATGTCATAATGCGAAATTTAAAAGCCCATAGAAACGCATTAAAACCCGATTAATGCGTTCCTAGGGGCTTGAAACTCACCGTCCAGCGAAGATCCTCCATAGCGCAGCCATTTTTGCTGCCTGTGCAGTGAGGAATCTGTCCCAGAAAAGAGCGGGGAGCCATGTTTTTTACCCGGTGGCCATTTTGAAACCGACGATCAGCTGGCCAAAAATCAACGCTTTGCAAGAAATGGTTCCCGAAGCAGGGAACCAATCATCGCAAAGCGAAATTCCCCCATAGGAAACATCGTTTTGCGATCACTTTTGCGATTGCAAAACCTTCAACATAAAGCGATTTCGTCGTAAAACGTAGCACTTGTAATGCGAGGCACCACTGTAAAGGAAATTAAAATCTAGTTTACAAAATCACAGAACTGCAAACAATTGCTATGATTATCATTGTAGGTTCATGCTTGTCATGTGGTTGGAAAGCTATTTGGACATTGTACAATACAGTATTTGGTTTTGGCCAAGCGTTAATAATACAATAAATCCATACATTTCCTTTTATTGGGCATTATTTAATCCAGATAATTAGTCCATGTTTTCTAACATGGCGAACTCTCTAATTCACCATGTTAGAAAAACCAAGAAATATTTTATTTTCCTGCTTTGCAAACCGTCACACAAGTTAGGGTTACCAAGCTGCCTTTTAAAATCAGCCTGTTATTTATATTTAATTGGTCAGGAGTCTAGCTGGCACAAAAGATTTTAATGAATCCTACCTGAAGCTTGACAACAGGTTATTTTGGAAGTCACTGCTCCTTCGGGTTGCCATAAATTGGAAGCAACTTGACAGCACACAATAACAAACCTTAAGTCCGGACTTAACCCAATCTGCTTTAATAAATTTCATGGTTGTACTCCTGGATTTGTCTTTGAGTCTTGATGTTCGGGTCTCAGTGGCAGCCAGGAACGCTTTAGTCATGCTTAAGGCTGCTGCTCCAGTTCTGCCCATTCCTGGAGATGTCTGACACGGGCCTTAGTTACCTGCTGACTGGATTCTTCTAACACACTTTGTGAGGGACTGCCTTTGCGGATTGTTTGAACGTTCTTAAATTTAGTCCAAAATGCGGTAGGTAGGTTGGCCAGGTACAGGGGAGATATAATTCCATTTTTACAACAGCTTCACTGGCTGCTAGTATGTTTCTAGGCATGATTCAAAGAGCTGGTTGTGACTCATAAAGCCATATCGGATGGGTCCAGCTTATTCTGAAAGATCATATCTTCCCATGCATGCTGGCCTGGGATTTAATTTCTTCTGCGGAGGCCCTTCTCATTATCCCACTACCTTCAGAGTCCTGCTTGGTGGGGACTTGAGGGAGGGCTTTCTTGGCGCCCCAGGGCCAGGCTCTGGAACTCCTTGCCCAGAGACGCCTGGTTTGCTCCCTCCCCACTGCTTGTGCGGTGGCAGGCAAAGCCCTTTTTATTCAGGCCGGCCTTCGGCAATTCAGTGCCTCCGAAAATAACATTTTACCCCAACATGCTGGTTCTCTTTCGAAGGTGACTCTAGTGTTAGTATTTTTAATTACATCTTTTAAATTGTTTTAATTTTAATGTTGTAATGAATTTAATTCTACTTTTAACATTAGTTATTCTGTTGCATTGAAAATTTTCTATTTAAAAACAGCTGCTTTGGAAACCACCTTGAGTTCCATTTCTGATAGAAAAATGGCATATAAATGCAAGGTAACACTATACAGATGTTTGGCTACCAGCAGAGCTATTATATACCAAAAGCAGGTCTCCCAGCACCTCACAGTAAGGGAGCCCAAATGCACCTCCTTGTTTAAAATTTCTTAGTCGAAAAAGCTCTTTGCCCCTCATAAGGGGCACAAAGGCAATTTTACCATCATTTGGTGACCCACTCCCCAAATGTTTTAGGCTGAATGTTATAGCCAAAGTCGTTTATAACTGCTCTTGAGCAGCTGAAACAAGATGAAATTGCTTCTGAAAGGGCCTTTTCTGTTAATTAAAAAAACAAAACAAACCCAGAACAAAACAAACATGCTTTTGGAGATGGGTGACTTCAGAGATCAGGGAGGTATATTTGGTCTCTAGAAAAGGGATGTGGTGGCGCTGTGGGCTAAACTGCAGAAGCCTGTGCTGCAGGGTCAGAAGACCAAGCAGTTGTAAGATCGAATCCACGCGACGGAGTGAGCGCCCGTCGCTTGTCCCAGCTCCCGCCAACCTAGCAGTTCGAAAGCATACAAATGCGAGTAGATAAAATAGGTACCATCTCGGTGGGAAGGTAAACAGCGTTCCGTGTCTAAAACACACTGGCCATGTGACCACGGAAAGATCATCTTCGGACAAGCGCTGGCTCTATGGCTTGAAGAGCGGGATGAGCGCCGCCCCCTAGGGTCGGACACGACTGGATAAAAATTGTCAAGGGGAACCTTTACCTTTACCTTTTTAGACCTTTGAAAATTGTATACCTCACCCTAAACATATATGATAAAGATCTGTATGGAAAACATGCAAATGTATGGTGTAGTGGGTGCAGTGTTGGGCTAGAACTGAGCAACCTGGTTCAAATCCCCACTTGGCCTATGAACTCAAGGCGTGACAAGTCACTTTTTCTCAGGCTGACCTACATCACAGGGTGGTTGTCCGAATGAAGTGGGGAGCTAGAGAGCTCTGTACTTCACCTTGATCTCATTGAACAAAAGGCAGAAAATAAATGTCACAAACAAATAAAAATATACTACTAAATAGTTTGAAATGGTTGGCTCTTATGCCCTGAAAAGATATTCTCCCCATCACTCCACACTTAGCCACAAAATATTCTCACAAAGCTGCATGAACGTTAAATGGCCGCAAGTGGGCAGGAGAGTGTCAGGATTGAGTTTGGAGAGAGGCGTGAGAAATTCTCTTTGCTGTCAGTAACAGTCTGGCGAGAAGGTGTTAAGAGTAATAGAAAGGGGTCACTGGGGTTAAATGGAGATGGGTGGCAGAGAGTGTGAATAAATCTCTCTGATAACATTTGCATGGCAGTTGCTCTTTGGGATATCGGAAGGGCTCCGTAAAATCAAGGAAAGCAGCTGGAAGAAGAAGTTGTCGTAATGGAAAAATTCATGGCAAATTCTGATCTCTTTCTGTCTTTTGATAAAAGGGAAATAAGCAGCAGCATGATCCCCAGCAGAAAAACCAGCCTGTGTGTAGGGAAAGCAAGAGGCATTTGGGGTGGATTTGCTACTAATAAATGCTGGCAGCATGATACCAATTACGGTCCCAAAAGATGGATGGCTCGTGTAAGGGGTCAGTTCACTCTCTAATTTTTTATCTTGGGTATAAAACGCACTTGACGTTAATGGCTAGATATGCAAGCAGCCCCATCGACTGAATAGCATGCTTATATTGAGATAGCGGGAATTTATTTAGCATTACTCAGAAGTAAGAACGCCATCTTTTCCTGGTAGCTACTCCAGTTTTGATTACGGTCACACCCCAGCCATCGAAACGTCCCTGTGCAGCTCAGAGTTGGCTGTGGTGTGAAGGCATTCGCTCTCTGTCAGGAAACAGTCCCTTGGCAGCCTTAGAATACTGATTGGGCTCCTGGGTAGATTTAGATTCATAGAAATATAGAATCACGGAGTTGGGAAAGGGCCTATAAGGCCATCAAGTCCAACCACTCTGCTCAATTCAGGAATCCAAATCCAAGCGGATCTGACAGATGATGGTCCAATTTTTCTCTTGAATGCCTCCAAGTGTTCCATTTGTGGCATTTGGCCGACACACACGGGTCCCTCTGACTCCGTTCTAATATATACCAGATCTGTGGGGTGTTTTCCTGAGAGTGTGTGGCAAACCAGTGCTACTGAACCAGAAATGGTTTTGGCCTGGGAAGGGGGAAAAAAAATAAAAGCTTCCCTGCCCTTGGCAACACCATCAGAGAAGCTGTATGGAGGCTCCCTTGGGCAAAGTCTGTCCTTCTTTCCAACCATTTTCACCGGAGCAAAGCTTTTTACCACTTTATCTGGGGAAGTGGCTAGGGCGAGGGACCTGCCATGCTTTTAAAAAATAATAATGGTACTGTATTATAGTTACTACCTTCTAGTTCTCTAACAAGAGGGTTGATCTCAGCAGTGATGCATACTGTACTTAGATCCTCTGCTTTAGGGCTGGAAAACATGTCTTTGTCCTGTTGAATGTTAAATTTCTTCGGGGAAATCTGAAGGGGAAGCAGGGTATCTCACACCAGCAGCTAGAGGCAGAACCAAAAGTTGACAGTATCCCATCCTCTCCTTTTCCTATAATTTCCATTTTTTTCCCTGCCATTCTTCTCTTTTTCTCTGCCACCGTTTTGCTCCTCCTCTTCTGCCACCACTTATTTTACTCTCCCCGCCTCCTCTCTTGCTACCTGAAGCTGCCCGTCCCTGTTCTAGGTTAATCCTAGCTTGCTAGAGAGTTGCTAATTTTTAATACAGGCACTAGCTATTAAACAGCTGTATCCAATCCACTAATTGGCTGGATAGCTCAGTGAGTTCGTTTTCCGGCTGTGAAGCCAAGGTTTGGTAGTTTTAATTCCCCAGTGAGCCTCCTGTAAAGTAGAGCCAGCTTGTGTGGCCTTGGGCAATCTGCCGAGTCTCAGGGTTACTCCTGAAGAAGGGATGGGTAAACCACTTCTAAGTACTTTCTACCTGGAAAAGCCCAGAAGGACCCATCCTAAGTCAGATTTGACTTGATGGCACATGAGGATGATTGTTTATTATCCAACCTGGTGTCTTCTAATTGTGTTGGTGCACAGTTCCAGTAGGCCGGTGGGATAGCTCATTGAGTTGGGTACCTTGGCTGGAGAGCAGGAAGTTAGGATTTCCCCACTTTGTCTCCCGAGAGAACAGCAAATTTATGTGGCTTTAGGTGAGTTGCTCAGTCCCAGATGAAGGGAATGGCGAATCAGACTTGAACACTCCGCATGTAGGAAATAACTGGAATGGGTTGCCGTAAGTTGGAACCAACTTGACTACATGCAATACGGTTTCAATCAACCCCATCGAGCCCAGACATAGACTGAAGGGAGTTGTAGTCGAAGACTGTTGAACATTGGGAAAGGCTTCAGATGCCCTTTAAAAAGCTCACTTAAAAATCTGTATTTAACACAGTTCTTCAAGTGCAGAGCCCTATAGCAAGAGCCAGAAAATACTGAAGACTACGGGAAATATTTAATTGAACTTCTCTGCCTTTTCTCTGGCTTCTTTCTTAGTTATACTGCGCTGCTTTTCAGACTCACTTCTGAATTCTGGTGGCTCTGATTCAGGTGTATTTGTGCATTAACAAGACATTGGTGTGCAAGATGAGTTATGCAAGAATGTAGGTGGCAAAGCGCCTTTGACGACACATCAAGACATGCACTCCGTTCAAAGCAGTGGGGGTGGGAGGGAGAAGGAATGTGCATTTGAATACCTATCTAGATCCAAATCCATTCTCTGCTTGTAGTTCCCAGTAGGTTACTCACACCTGTAGGCCTGCCTAGGCCTGCAGATCTGTAGAACAAGCTGTGCATCTTTACACTTGTTCCATTGTGTGTCTTTTTTTTTTTTTTTTTTTTTTTTGGCAGGGGGAAAGCATCTCGAGCAATTTGGTCCTCACATTCCTTCTGTGCTTGATTTATTTGAAGTTTGCGTTTCCTTGGCAGGAATATGGGCTCTTGTAAAGAAAGTCCTCTTGCTCCATAAAGTCTCCTTGGCCAAGCCAGCGTTCTTTCAGACCAGTTTATCCAATGTATTAAGTCATCTTCCATGGATCTGTGTCGCTCCAGCAGGCACAAGGGAAGCCCATTAAAAACCAGGCAGTCCCAGACTTCCTTGTCTGACTCTCTTGGTGCAATCCATACCCACCTTAAGTTGCCACTCAGCCCTATAGCCCAATAGGTAGAACTCTCATACTTAATATATTGCAAAACCATCTGCCAGCTGAGCTAAAATCTCCTTGGGTGTTCTTTGCTTTATCTCTCCTTCTCTCTGCTGCTGCGTGTCAGCTCTGTAGGTGAAAGATATGCCATGTAGCTGCTATCAGTTAACACACCGCCTTCAAATCAGGGAAGTGGCAACGCTACAAAATATATTAGTCCCAAATGGAATAGCAACCTATGAAGAATGCCCTTCGTAGCACACATTCTCACAGCTACAGAAAAGGAGATTGTGTATGGAAAACAAGGCACATTTTTTTTCCATTCCTGGGTTTCCCCAAGCATTTCTTCAGACAGATAAGGTGTTAAGGGATCTATCTTTCTCTTCCTCTCCCTGTTCACATAACAATATGGAATTATAATTGAAGTACAACTAATTTCTCAACCTCTTTCCCCCCACAATTGCAACGAAACAAGTGGCAATTAAGTATGAAAAATACGATCTTCCATCATGAATATTAATTAATAGCTTAAAGTCATATCTGTAGAGTTCTTAGTTTAGAACTCCCAGCTGTTAATTTGGGAAATCACACCATCCATATAAAGCAATGACATGCAACTGGCACAGAAGGCAAGCCGGGATATTTGCCTGGGGAAGCACAGCAGCATCCAAAGAAATGGGCTAAGCCATGAAGGTGTGCAACCCCTGGAAGAGAGAGCAGAATTCCCCCCATGATTTGGGACTCCCATGCAATGAGAACATTTAATAATGTCCATACATTGCTTTGACTAGCAGTTCTCTGTACGGGGCTGGAAGATCTCTTTGTGATGTTGTGGCACTCCTGGCACTATCAGTGGTAGAGGAGTCAACTAATTAGGGCTGGCCGTACCATTGAGTAGAATGAGGCAGCTTCTCTCCAGTGTCAGCTGGCAGGAAGCAGCAGTGGCATCCCCATCACTGGGTGGTCCTTCTGATTCCTACCTGGCCATTCCTCTCTTTTGGGAAGACAGAGCTTTGGGTAGGTCCACAAAGCCTGTCTTGTCCAACCAGGCAAATTCTTTCTCAGTCCCAGTATTGGGAGTAAACTTCAATTGCCAGGCCAGTTGACTTCTAGATACGGAATGGAGAGTGGCCATCTTGGGTCATCTCTGCCCCAAATAGTGGACATGCATGTGTGAGCTGCTCTCGGGAAGGAAAGCAAAGGACAGCAATCTAATAGTGGAGGTGAAAAAAGTGAACTCTCAGGAAAGGGTGCTTTCCTGTGGGGACAGAATGGTGTACCGAATCCCATTGTATCTCTGTCCAAGAGTGGATGTTCTCGTCCAGGAGAGGGCAACCCAGAGATGTCTGTGGACCTTGGAAGGCCATGTTCCCTCTTGTAGCCCCCCCCCCAAGATCTAACTTTAAAAGCCCTTTGCACCCTCTGGTTGCCAGCTTTTAAAATTTGGGGGCATGTGGGGTACCCAAAGGGTACTGGGGGACTCATAAAATACAGTAAAATTTCACTCCTCTGAGGGCATAATGTAATTTTTAAAGCCAAAATTAATCTCTCTCTCTCTCTCAACTGTGGGGGTGCTTGTAGTGATGAAGGGACTCTGGTGGTACTGTAGGCTTCATCTGGCCCTTGGAGGACAATCTTCAATCCCTGAACTGTATGTTGTCCCCCCCCCCACCTCACTTCCTTTAGGCACTGGGCATAGCCCCTTTGTTCTGCTTTCCAGCAGAGAAGATGGCTATAGGCTGCCTTTGAGCTCACCATCTTGAGTAAGGGCACAGGGAATCTTTGGAAGCGAAATATTCCTTGGGCAGAATAGCTGCCTTGAGCATCCTTTTTTGAAGACAACCAGGTGATAAATAGAAAGAAAGAAAGACACACACTTTCTCTTCTCTATGCACCAATTCTTAGCACTGCAAGTGAAACAGATTTATGAGGTAAGAACACTGTGTTGAGCAGATACGTTTTCTCTAATAAGGTTGTATCAAAGTTATATTTAGGGCGAGCCAAACAATGGGTGTTCAGAATGAGGGAGGTAATTTTCAAATTTGCTGAACTACAAAGATCATAATTCTCTATTCTGGGAATTCTACCTAGACCAAGCTCCACTCAAGCTTCTTTTTCTGCTCCTGTACTAGCTGGGAGCTTTCTTTCTGAACAGGAACCTTGGGTGGAGCTTGCCCTAGCTAAGCCTCACATCTTTCCAATTTAGGCCTTTCTCCCAGGTAGAACCCATTCAGGTATTTGCAAGGTGCCTGTATGCTAGGCCTCCCAGAATGGAGAATTATTGGACGTGTTGTCCGGAAAATCTGAAAATCCCATCCTTATTCAGGATCACAAGCTATTGTGTATATTGAATGGATGGGAACTGTACTGGAGATTGGAAAACTTGATTGTTTTGCTCTTCAACTCCCAAAATATTCCAGCCAGCATGGCCCACTGTAGAGTAGAAAGGCAATTTTCCTTAACTCTGCGCTGTACTTCTATTGCCACAGTGATTTCCAAACCTGAGCCTGCAAACCTTCTACCTAGCATGGCCAAAGGCAAGGGACTCCGGGAATTGTACTCCAACAACATTTGGGGATCCACCTTTGGAACAAGGGTCTAGACGAATGGAATGGAAAATGCAGAAGGGACTGGAGAACAGTATCACCCAAAGAATATGCGGAAACAGGCTTCTGGTGCCATCTCACTTAGCTTTCAACAGTACCAAGAGGCACATAGGTAGTGTACTGTTCCTTGATTTTCAAAACTTCCCCAAGGGCCCCTGACCCAACATAGCAGTCATGGAACAAAAGAAAAGGCCTTTTTCTGGATTGGTAATGGATCAATGATAGCGATGTATGGAAGTGAGAGCTGGACCATAAAGAAGGCTGACCATCAAAGAATTGATGCTTTTGATTGTGGTGCTCAAGGAGACTCTTGAGAGTCCCCTGGGCTGCAAAGAGAACAAACCTATCCATTCTGAAGGAAATCAACCCTGAGTGCTCACTGGAAGGACAGATCCTGAAGCGGAGGCTCCAATACTTTGGCCATCTCATGAGAAGAGAAGACTCCTTGGAAAAGACCCTGAAGTTGGCAAAGTGAGAAGGCAAGAGGAGAAGGGGACGACAGAGATCGAGATGGATGGACAGTGTCATTGAAGCTACCAACATGAATTTAACCCAACTCTGGGAGGCAGTGGAAGACAGGAGGGCCTGGTGTGCTCTGGTCCATGGGGTCACGAAGAATCTGACTTGACTTAACAACTAAACAACAATGGATCAATGAACAGAGAGCAGAGGGCAGGAATATTGGGAGAGGACAGTGCTACTTCCCACCTGTATTGTGATTCTCACTCCAGACTCTGCTGAACGTGTCGGTTGCATTTTTGAAATAGATACTTGGGATAACCAGTTGCCTGCAAGTTCAGTTTGCAGCTAACAATAACCACAATTGTATTGAAATATTTTATTGTGGCAGTACCTACCTGAATAGCTCATCCATGTGGTGGGCTTTACAGTACCAAAAGTTTTTGCAACTTCCTGCAATCTGGAGACTGTTCATGTCCCTCTTTTTGACTTTGTAGCCTGTACCCAATGCTACCACTTGAAAACAATGCTTGAAAAAGCCTCCTCATGCTGTCATGCTTCCTCCCTCCAGATCTGCTCTGGACCTGGGGGAGCGTTTTTTTTCCAAAAGCAGAACTAACTGGAAGTCACTTTGGGTTTTGGTGTGTGTGTGTGGGGGGGGGGTGGAGAAGCCATGCATGAATCTGTAAAAAGTGAAAGTGGCTGAAAACATGGCACCTTAAATGACATCTTCCTGGTCCCCCTTAGCGCAGTGGTTCCCAATCTTTTTTGAGTTATGATCCCCTTTCATAATAGCCAAGTAGCCTGTGACCCCCTCCATTTTTGCATAAAAGGCAGTTTAATGAGTTAAAGTAATCCCTTCTCAGAAAATAGAGGCTTCTCCCCCCCCTCCAGACCTGTTTCTTCGACATATAAACTAACTTTAATATCCTGTTGTGAAAAGTCAAGGAAGAAATTATTTAACAAGAGCTACAACACATGTAAGATGACCCACAACCTCTCAGCAAACATCTGGTTGGGACACACTGCCTTAGAGAGTGGGGGTTACTTCTCAGTCACACTTTCCCCACCCAGTTCTACAATTACATAGACTTGGGTTTGTGCTGTCATTGGATGTGATGGTCTGTGATGGGTCCAAGCAACATATTTCAACAAAGGCACTAATTTTCTCAAGGAATGCCAACAAATCACAGAAAAAAGTGGTGTTGTTTTTGACACTGCCAAAGCCGCACACAAAAAATTAGTAGTTTTAGTGGATCCCTAATCTACTTCTCTATACTGTAATTGCGAAGAACTTGAATTCTCCTTTCCTTTCCAAGGCAAGTGGGGAGAAGTGACTTGCCTGTTTAGGAATGTCAACCACAGTCTCTTAAGAGTTTCCTCAACTCAAGGAACACTGCAATGTCAAGAGACTGTCTCCTACCTCCCTGACTGAGGAAGACGGATCTATTGTTGCTAGCTTTTATTACTTGAGCATTTTCCTAGCTTGGTGCCTTCCCTGTTTTTTTTTTTTTTTGTCTTCAAACGGGCTAATTGACTTGCCAAGCCTTCAGATAAAAAAAAATTAGTCAATGTGCATGGCTTGTCAAAAGCTTTTGTTTAGGGATGAGTTGCTAGAGAGAAATTAAGCAACTCTCTCTGGCAGACGATAGAATAGGCAGGCTGAGATGTCTGGCACAGAAGTTATTAAACAAAATCCACAGCCTCCTTTCTCACTTCCACTGCCTATGGCTTGCTTACATGCCAGCCTTTGAAAACCCAGTGCAGAAGAATAGATTCAATTGTTAGCTGCTCCAGAAAAAAAATATGAATACACTCTGACAGAGAGGAAGCTGCCACAATGAGAGGAAGAAAAGGGAGAGGTTTATAATTTTATTTAAAATAAACTTTTAATGCATTACACAGGCACAATTACTGCTCATTCTCTCAGCCATAAGCAACAACACAAGTCACTGTAACACTCTGTGTGTGTGTGTGTGTGTGTGTTTGTGTGTGTGTGTAAAGAGGAAAACTTTGAAAATGGGGAAAATGATAATCACACAACCACTTAAATAAAAAAAGATACATCACAGTGCAAAAGAACAGGCAAGTTTGACTTATGATGTGGTTGTTCTTCAAACCTGACATATCCTCTCTATTAAAAATAAATAAAACCCAACACCTAAAACCCATTGGTTTACCTTTTTTAGGATGAGCATAAACACTCCCACTCAACCTACCCACACTCCTCGGTTTATACATATTAAAAGATATACTCCTTTACTTTGGAGAAGGCCAACCCATGCTAAAGTCAATGGGAACTCTTATTAAGTCCCTTACATAAAAAGCTGTAGCTTGGGATGATGGGAATTGTTGGCTAACAAACCTGGAGGGTGCTGAGTTATGGAAGACTGTGTCACAGCATATGATGTATATGTATGTGTGTGTGTGTGTGTGCAATATAAGCCATGGTGTACTAAGAAGGTGTTCTTTTCATTGACATCCTCTGAACTTTAGTTGCAACAAGACAGGCTTACAGGTGTGACTAACTTATTGGAAACTACAGAGAATGGATCTGAAAGAGAAACCAGATCTCTGAGTAGAATAGCCCCATGTTCACAGCTAGGGTTAGGAGTGCGCAGCTGGGGCAGAGGTACAATAAGCCGAACGTATCAACATTCGGGTCCTAAGATCCTTGGTAGGAAAGAACAGTAGCAAAAACTGAGATGGTGGTTTTCCATCATCAATGAGGAAATGATTTTGTGTGAACCTGATGGCCTTGTAGACCCCTTCCAACTTCACTTTTCTATGATTCTATGAACCTGAATTACAGAAGGCAGCAATATTTAGGCCCTTGCCTGGATCAGCCGGCTTCTGTTTTGAGAAACACAGTAGTGCACTGTTCTACCAAATGAACCAAGACTTAAAAGCATTGTCACCAATAAATGAAGTATCTAATTCTACATTGGGATTTCTTCACCCCCACTTCCAAATGCTCCCCCTGCAGTTTATATACACAGGCAATCCATACCTAACTTGTACCAAAACTGTTTGACTAGTGGCACCCCAGGAGCCGACCTCCCTTCATTTATACTGTAGAGAACCATAGCAGGAGTTTTGCTAAGAATTCTGACCCTGCCCTGTTTTAGCAGATTCTGAAGGGACAGTGCAATGTGATCAGATGGAGCTGATCTGGAAGAATCCCAGGTACTGAAAAATGGCCTCCAGTTCTTGACTGCAACACTTACTTATTTACTCATATACAAGGAGGAAAAAGCCCAACACAATATATCAAAGAATCCTTGGTAATGAGACATTTTGACATCGTTGCTCATAGGAATACTTGTGGAATATGATCTTTGTGAATTCTCAAAAAGGTGTCCTTTGTGAATTTTGAGACGTGGAAACTCATCTGATTTGAGCATCTTGAAATTGATCATCTCGGAAAAAATGACTAGACATCAGTCTGAGCTGACAAGTTTTGATGTGGGAGGTGATTCATACCAATTTAAAAGCTGAAGTGGGGATAATCCCATATAATTTCCCCAAGGCAGCTGCAGTTGAGTTTAGCTGGTTTTACTCTGACTTCGAAACGTAACTTCCAATGATCTCTTCTCTTGAAACAATGCTGATGGCATATCTGAGGAACCACAAAAATGTACTGAGGTCTTTCGTTAATGATAAGTGGAATAGTGATTGTGTCAATTCATTTTTTAACAAGTAATTACAGATATTGGTATATACTGTAAATACCTTTTTTTTTAAAAAAAACTACTCTCATTAGTTCTGTCCAAAAAAAGAAGGTGGCACTCCAGCAGACAACTGGAATGATCAGCAGTGTGGATATTGTCAGGGTTCTGAGGAATCATTTTTTTTTTACAGTCCTAGCATTGCTTTTCTTGGATCTTCTTAAATGGAAGTTCATTATTACTGTGAAGTGACAGTGACTCGTAGCAGCTGTTCTGCGGCAAGTCCTCCTGCAAAGCTATAAATTTAAGGGCAAAACTACATAATTAAGAAACAAGAATGGTGTGATAGTAGTCCAGGAAGTAGTTCTGAGAAACTGTACTAATGCAGAGTTTAAGCGGAGGGATTATAGTTGCAAAACCCTCTTTTAACCTAAAGTTTTCTTGCATTTAGACAACTACCAGATCACAGAAGTCACAGCCTGATGCCAAAAGCATTACCAAGTCATAATAGAGGCACCTGAGTAAGTGCAGGTCTTTCCTTAAACTCTGAACTCATAATGTCCAGAAATATCTACTACTGATTGTCCAGTTCTGCCTAAAAATGACCTTCACCACATGCCTACTATTAGTGGCCGTGTGGCAAGATTTCTTACCTAAATATTTTCTGAGGTTCAGCAAAAGGAAGCATTTTCATATGGATTGCTGTAACAAAGGAGGATGAGATGCACTCCCTAAAAACAACAGTGGCACACAGGAAAGATTTGCACCAAATGACTTATAGTCAACACAAAATAAAAATAAAAGAGCAAATTTAAAAAGGCAACGCCATGATGGCACCTTAAAGACTAACTGATATTTTAATGCGAGCTTTCATGAACAAGTCCACTTCCTCAGACATAAGAGAGATAACTTGTTGGCTATGTAAACACTTGGTTTTCAGATGAAGTTTTGAAGAGCAGCAAGCATTAGTAGCAACAAACTTCTTCCATATCTGTGGTGCTGAATAGTAATTGTTTCGCTCTAGCCAGGGGTTGTAAGCAATTTAGATTATGAAAATGCTCCTGCATGGCCCCCAGGAGAAACTTCCATTGTTGATGTCTGGTTATGTACATTTTTGCTAAATACAAAGTAACTAAACATAGTGCAATTCTCAAAATGTTTTGGTGCATGAAGTCAGTTTGGGAATGTATATTTGTTAAGTGGTGGTCACTATGGTACATATTGATACTATGCTTGGGCAGTGCTTGTGGGAAGGATCACCTCCTGTTTACGAGGCCAGAGAACAGATGGCAGGTGCAATATTAGGCTGGGCAGACATAAGAACCAGCTCATACCATAGGCAGGTTATCCTGCACCTGGCAAGGTGAGCCATAACCTCCTGTTGTCCATACCACTTGTTGTGAAAGGGCAAGAAGTCTACAACCCATGGTTGAAGTGTGGGTCACAGGAGATCCTGGAGTCACCTGTGGAAAAAGCAATGATACATTCTATGGCAGAAACTGGCAAAAAAAATTAAAGAAGGAACTCAACTGTTTACTTTTGCTTTTGTTTTTTAAAAAATGATTGTTCTTTTACTTCATTTAGGGAGAAACCCCTACATATTTGTTAAAAACCCAAACAACAACAGAGAAACACTTGGCATGCAGAATTAGTTTGACCATTCCATGTAATTAGCGGCAGGAGATTCAACATTCGTTTTTACAGATTTATTTATTTTTTGTCCTCAAACAGGTAAATCACAATGCTGGAATTAGTACCAGATTAAATACTGGTCTGCATGAGGCTAAAATGAATCAGGCAACAAAGATACTATTTATAAGTCCAGATCATCTGAGGACTTCTTTTCACATTGTACAGTACAACGAAGCAGTTATTTTACATAGGCATTGGAGTAATGATTATTCCATTACACTTTTTAAACCAGCACATAAATGAAGTTGTATGTTTGAAAAACAGCCCAGCAAAAAACAGTGGGTTAATTTCACAGCCTTATTGCAAATGTAGAACCAAACCAAGAGTGAAAGATTCATAGTCTGAATCTTGACACAGATCTCTAACAGAGAAATGCACACACAGTGTTGCGGAGAGAGTAAAGTTGGGACACAGGGTCAGGCTTCATTGGGATCCCCTTGTCACAGTAGGCCGTTGAGCAGAAGTAAAATTGTGTCCACCGTTGAAAACAACAGCCCAGTGCTGAGGTTGAGTACAACTAACTGCCCTCTCACAATGTTATGGTGCACATTTTCCTCATGATGATCTACGTCACTGGATGCTGCTGATAGGAAAACACCATAATCATGTCAGGTCACGGGAATAGTTATTTTGGAGGCTAGTAAAAGGGAGAAAGGAACCTGATGGTGGGCACTGGTTTCAGCTGCCCTTCCTTTAGATTTGGCCAAGTTTTTGGCCCAGGAGGCACAAAATCCTCACACACCCAAGAGCTAGCCAAAGAGGAAGCAGGGACCTACACTTCACCGGTGAGGTAGAAGCCCAACTGCAGTTATGTGGTCAAGGGCAAGAGAGCCTTTGATTGCAGTTATTCCAGCTTGTTAAGAAGGCAGGAGCAGAACAATTGCTAACCATACCTTTGTGCATGATAGGCTTTTCCCTCTTGCATGAGAGGGAAGCAAAAAGTAGCCCTGGCTTACATTTTCCTGCATGACCTATTGTTCACCTCTGCTGGAGAAGCAGAAGACAGCTGTTCTTTCTGTGCTTGCCTCACGTCCCTGAGGTAAAACACTCTAGCCCACTGGATATCTATCTACGCAGGGAGAACTATCTGCACAGGTGCTGTCTTCAGCTTGAGGAAGCCTGCCCTGAAGAAGCCTTGTTAGGTCTGAAATCTGGTCATGTAAACATCAACCCTCACCACACGGATCCCACACCCTCCCCACAAATCACTGAACCAACTTCACTGACACTGTACACACACAACAGAAAACGGAACTGGCTTGCTGCCTTTTAAATCTAGGAATCAGCACAGAAAACCCTTTGAGCTTTACTATTGTACCAAAAAAAGGAGAGAAGGGGATAAAAATATATATATATATTAAACCACTATTTAAGTACATACCCTATTCATAAATAATTGAATACTTTTTGACATTGCAAAATGAAATTCAAATTACATCATCATTGTGACCAAAAAGGAGGGCGGGATCCTCAGGTTGAATTAAAATGTGCATGAAAAAAGTCAATATAAATTTTGGAATGGGTGCATAACACAAAGTTCCCAGGTCTTCTGTGCTGAGCAAGGGCAATGGGCCAGGTGCCTTTTAGCCTCACATGACAGAGTTTGTTGGCCATTTGCAGACTCTATTTGGGCACATGGAAGATTATCCTGACCCCTGATCCTCCACAGGTAAGAGGAGGACAGGCTCTTGGTCAGAGGCAGAGACGTTGGAAGGCCATTCTTTGGATTTGGCAGATTTTTCCATTCGCAGGGTGCGTGTGTGCGTAGGTGGTGGGAGAGTCCGAGAAGATGCGGCATTTCTTCCATTTCTGAATGCCATCTCCTTTCATATAAATAACCAACATTTTCACACAGGGACATGCAAAGTAGTGCAATGATTCTGTTCTTACTACTAAACCTCAGTCTGCATCTTCTGAAAGGCAGAACTGGGCATCTCTTCTGCTCCAATCAACTTGGCGGAAGAGACTGCCGATGCACTTTCTGCTGCCGCTTCACCCCTCACCTCCAATCCACAGGAAGGAGCATGGGTCAGAGCAATTATAAGGTCCGGACAGCCACAGGATAAAGGAGTGACAAATGTTCAGCTCCTTTTATTGGGAGTTTTTTTGCCGTGTAGTAGTGGATCACTTCTGGCACACTTTCAAAGGGAGGGCTATTCTGGCCCAAAATGTATTTCTCTTTGGTTTTCGTCAACTTCATGTGCATAAACCCTTGGTTGCTCCTGTGGAAAGAGAAAAGAAGCATGAAAACATGCCATGTAAAACAACTGTTGCAAAGTCAAAGCAAACGGAGTTGTTAAAGATGTCCTTTCAGGAACTTAGTGATGGTTGAAGGGAGACGGACGAGATACCTAATTTAAGTGCAGAAAAAGATGCAGACTTATAGAAAAAAACAGTGGCTCTGTCCATTTGCCACTACTACCAAATTTACTTGAAAAAAAGAGAGAGAACAACTAATGAAAAGACAAGATGGATTTAATCATGAAGGCTGGCACACACCGGCTGTAGGTTGGTGATACAAGCAACCGCAGCAGAACAGAGAGTAAGCATTATTCTACTATTGCTAAACTGTTAAACTTGTGTCTGTGTGTGCGTTTGTGTATCTGTATGCACGCACATAATATATGAATAAAAGTGGTGTTATAAATACACACACATATGGTACTCATTAACAAATATTTTAAAATTTTCACATATTCTTAGCCACAGTTAAATGACAGTGAACTAAATTAATCTACCATTTGTTTCAGATGTTACAAAGAAGCGCTACCAGCCATCCAGACAATGACGTCTGCATTTAGCTGGTGATGCTAATTTGTGAGGATGGAAGGAGATCCTGTACATTAAATTCTTAACCACAGTTAAAGGAAAATAAGCCATGGCTGAAGCCTTAGTCCACCCTTCCAAACAGAAAGGTGTTATCAAAATGCAACACATTCAATGAGACAATGGGTGTGTAATGCAGGGTGATCTCCCTGTTCTGTTGTGGGGGGGGGGGGTTGGGGGGATTGGGATACAGCAGGCAGAGATATTCCATTCTGCATTTCATAAGCACATGGAGAGACCACTTTAAGTCAAGAATAACTCTTTTATCCCCTCTGAAATTGCCTGAGAATTTTATTTTTTAAACTGAATGTTTCCCATGAAAAGGCTGAAGCAAATTTCAGGCTCACATTATTCAGATTTGTTGAGGCAATTTTGTGATGAAATGACCCTTCTCTGTAGAGTAGAAATCACTGCAGGCACTGTAATTACAGTTCTGGCAAGCTTAAAAAATCTTGATTTAAATTTCAATTCTTTACAAGAATAATTCTCTTTTGAAACATAATTGCTCTCTAAACGATTTCCTTTAAGCCAAGGGTGACATCTCTAAATACTTTATTATGAGCAGATACATTGTTCTGTTCTTTCAGTTCATTATGTTTTTTCCATACTAATAAATGGTTTAAGGATCTGCCACTAAATTATTGGGATTGAAAAATAGGTGCATATTAATTCAAGACTAGAGCAGAGGGCAGTCCTGCTAGGATTTCGCCATGACAGATATGTCAGAGAGTGGCTGTCAAAGACACACTGCAAACTGCTGCGGAAAGAATAAATACTTCAGAGTCAGTAACTTTGGTGGATTATTGGCAACGCTACTTCCAGATTGAACTAAAGAACAATCTGGGCATTAGCCCCTATAAAACAGGGTTAATGTTCAAGAGCTGGATGGAACGCTAGCAGAGACATCGAAATGGCTTGTGACAAAAAAACAAAAAAAGGCATTGGAAAAGTTCTTGTAAAGTTTGTAAAGACAGAGGAAGGATACCAAAGCTCTGAAGAGGCAGTAAGCTCCATGTGCATTGCAAACAGCAAGGTTTTAAAGGCCAGATCTGCATGGTGGGGAAGACATTGGATTGCCACAGAAAATAATACTGCTGATTCAATGTCTTCCTCACCTCCCAGAAACATGTGTTCTCACTCAATGCACGCTATGACATCAGACCACGGGGTGCAACTAGATGTTAAGATGAATTCAGAGCTTGGCACAGGGAGATGTACAGTATTTCAGTGCCAGTCCCATATCTGCTGTAACACCTAGCCTTGCTTTTAGGGATCCTTATCAAATGCAGTGATGCATGGAACTAGCAGACTCATCAAGACCTCTTGCAGGCCCCCGGATTCCATTTTCATTCATACATGGAGAATGGGTGAAAAACTATTTCCCCTTCATCTCAACACCCCTGTGTTTTCTTACTAGCGGCTTTCAGATAAATGAATGGAATTCTGACCAGGATCTTCTCGCAAGCAGCAATCTGTGTTGCAACAATCTTCACCCAGCACTCAACCTAAGAAATAAAACCTGGTGGATTTTTTCTTTCTTTTTCGTACTCCTTTGTTATGCTTGCTCATCTTCAACAATACTCAACTCCAGTATTTCTTCGTGGCAAATTACTACAGGCTGTTGAGGCGTGCTGTAGAAGCTATCAGTGCCTCGAGGCTGCAAGCCAGCAATTCCAATTGCTAACCTTCTCTGCTTTGCCATATGCACCTGTCGCCTGTGATGCTCATGCCGAAGACGAGAAAGGCACCTCAAACAGCACAGCTTCTATCACAAGAGACCTCCTGTCACTCTGTCTAGTTTCCCTTCATGACGCCAAGCCCAGAGCCCAACTCATTTGCCTTCTACAGCCAGCCATAGAAAAACTACACACGATGGAGCTGAAAAAGGAAGATTTTGGCCCCCCCCCAATACTTTCTGCTTTTAAAAGCTAATTGTTCAGCCTACATCATATGTTGAACCACCTGAACTTTATTGCAGCTGGATATTTTTACAGAAGCAGTAGGTGTGCACAGCTGTGAGTCAACATTTGCTTTAAAGAGATATGCTGAAAGATGAGTAGTCAAATGAATGACCTGATAACTTTTAACGGGAAACTGCTAATTAAAACAGGCTTGTAAAATAGTCACTTGGATTACATCCAAACACTCCTGGGCTACCAGGAAAAGACATTTTGGAAAAGTGGAAGAGATCTAGTTTCCCCACTGGACCACCAATGCTTCACCAAAGGCTAACACAGGTGGGCTTGGTCTGGAAGCCTGCAGAAAGCATTTTAAGGCTTTTTCTGGATATTCAAAATTCAATTAAAGCAAAACATTCTCCATTAAAACTGGGCCTAGAGGATTAAAAGAAATTATAAAGCCTGTTGTGTTTCCCAGGCAAAACCTAGCAGCAGCTTAATGATAACCTGGAGCAGAGTACCTATTTGACGCAAGAGATTAAACAGAGATGTCCGTGGGAGAACGGGACAGAAAAGGAGTCAAGGCAAGCATCCCTGGCAGAGAGGAAGCAGCCCACATGATGAGATAAGAGCAAAGCTGCAACAAGTCTTAGTGGTTCAGAAAGAATGACTAAAGAAAATGATGAAATCTCCTCTTGTTTTGGCAGTTAAAACAGAGACTGATGAATAACTGGAAAAGAGTCATGACAACATATACATCCTATTACCATACACTTGCCTCTGGAGATCAGTTCAGAAGTAAAATAGGTTGGAAATCTGTGGGCTTCTCAAGTGATCCTTGCCCACTCAAAGGCTCTTGGATAGTTCACCATACAAGCAGGAGAATTATGTGCTTGAATGATACCTATAAAAAAATTCCCTAACCATGCAAAGCCAGCATGTCAGAAGAGTCACCCCTCATCTTCTACTCAACATGCAAGTTTTCAGTGTACAGGAACTGTGTGTATGTGTACAGACAAACTCAAGCACATAATCCCTTGGATATACTTTAAAATAATACAGTCCTGGAAGAGTTTTGCTGAAACAGTCAGAAAATAACTGGAAACAAGAGTTTTCAAGCTTGTCAACTCATCAAGCCTGATAAGATCTGCTGTCTTGACAAATGTACTTTCACATGATACGAAGTCTCTGTTCTCTTCAGGTTAGATCCAGAAGTATTTGGCTCGGCCAAGCAATCATGTGAGGAGAATGACTTGGGCCTACAGATATCTGTATCAGAACAAAAGAGCCAGAAAAAAAGACATCGGGAACTGTACTGGAAATGTACAGGAGGAGGAAAGGAGTGGGGGAAAGCTAGAGGAGGCATTAATATCCAATGTAAAATGCACAAAAAATGAGGGAGGATTTTAGTTCAGTCTGGCTTACTCAATCCAGAAGGCCAGGCAATAATATTTTCCAGATAAATAATGTTGATTTCTCAGTCCCAGATATTCCTACAAGGGTCACTGAGTTCCTTGGAAATGTTCAGCTGCCAATAAGACCAACAAGCAGAAGAAATAATTCTCAGTCTGCCATTATGTCTGCTTTTAACTGTCCATTAAAATGGCAGCCTATATGTTTTTCCAGAACATGGCCAGGACATGTATTTTTGTGATAATAGTACAATCAACTGGAACTTCAATGTGTGTCTTGTAAAACTTCTGTCCACCTGCCCAGATAGTTCCTGACTGTTCCACCCCGAGGCTAACACATATCTTCCACCATTTCCTGGCATGTGCAAGTGTACACAAAATGAAACATCATGCTTTAGCACCCAATCTATAATGTCAAGTAGAATGAAGTGGTAGAATTTTTTTTAAAAAAACTTTTATTACTTCAGTCTTTATGTGGTATCAATCAAAAAGCAACTCTCTCTATTTGATGTACTAATTTATATGTGCAAGGAGGTGCTGTTTTTTTTACATGCAAAGCAGATTCAACACTATAATGCTGCAACTAAAGCATGAAGTTCGAATTACCTCTCCTTTCATTGCGCAGTTTAAGCCTTAGACTTTTAAAACATATACCTATAAATGTTATGTGCGAAAAACACAAAACAGTGAAGTGTGTTCAAGAGGCTGCTGCGAGCGACCATAGCTCATTCTTCAATGTGCACAATGCGCTAGACACCAGTGGATATGAAATGGCCCAGAAACATTTGTATCTGGATGTGAGTCCCCATGATCGGTGGCATTAATATAGTAAATGCTCTCACTCAGAAACTGGCTGAATGACGCTGAACATATGTCATAAGGCAACCCATAACTGCTGATCTCCAATAGTTATTTCACCCAACCACACTATGGCACACTAGTAGCAGCAGTGAGTCAAGGCATTGACAATGAAGTGTACCTAGAAGTTGCTACCATTGGAAAATGATATAGAGAACGGCACAATGTGGGGTTTTCTCATGTAACATTGTATAATCCAAAAGCCCGGAGAGCGTGACTGCCTCTTTTTCATCCTTTAAATTTCCCAGATATGAGCGTCCAGCTGACAGCGTTGTCAACTCGGGATTTAAGTAAAGTCCTGTAAGCTGGACTGGCAGGGAACAAAGCACCACTCAAAGGTTTTTGAGAACAGCATGTGTCACTCACAACTCTCCCGATACCCCAACACGGAAGGACCAAGCCACAATCAGAGGGGATTTCTGAACAAGCAATCTGCACAATTCATACTATCAAGCTGCACAATGGGTGTTCCAACCAAGGCAAAGACACAACCCTATCCCACAAAAAGAAAAATAATTATTTTCATTCACAAGAATCATCAAAACATTCTTACCTAGATAGACAGAGAGACAGACAGCACACCCTCCCCCAGACATTAATGTGAACCATCTCCTTCCTAATAATCAAGGCATTTAATAATACATTGCACTCTTTTGCAGCTGTTGGGACATATCGCCTACAGCAGTGTGTTGCTTCCTAAGACCTCTTACTTCCAGTTGTAATTGCTTAATGCATTTTTCATGAAGAGCACAGGGTAATAGTTATGTTAAATTGCCTTCTTGTTCATGAGAAAATGACTTTAAAACACTCCCATGTAACATTTATGCAACTGGAGGCAGAGCAAGTGCCCAGTGATTACAACCCTATTACTTGGAATCTGGTGCATTGTCAGGTTCACTTCATCTTAAAAAGTAGAAAGGATCTTGTCACCCCCAATCAGAGCAAAACTGGTTTTTTCTCTCTCTACCAAACCCTATCTCTGAAGTGGCCGATGTTCATTCCTATCATGTTCAAAGACTTCTTTGGACAACTCCAACCTGGCACTCCTCAAAAATCACAGTCTCTGAGCACCAGTAAATATGGGATTGGGATCCTAAGCACTGATCATTAAGATGGCAACCAGTCCTGCTGATTACCCTTAAGGAGAAAGGTAACAGCAACTGCAAATTCCTGGACAGTGAAAAAACTGCACCATTCTGTTGATTTAACCATCAGACAAATTCAAAAGACTATCTACTATCCATGTCACCTGGGTAGGAAAAAACAGACATAAGCCCTTCTCCCATCTCTCACACACAACAATTACTGACAATAATCACAAACTAAGCTTTGTTCACCTTTCATGATGCACACAAACTGTAACAAGAAGCTGCTGTCTCATTTAGCCTAATGGTAGGACAGGGCAGGCCTGCAGCCACCCTGTGACAAGATTCTTCCCGTTACATTTAGTCAGATGCAAAGTCTGAGTCATTTCAGGGAGAGGTATTCCTCCTTGGATCACGAACCACCCTTTGTTTGATATACATGTGTTATTTCCTAGCCTCTGATCCACCCCTGATGCTGCAGGTGGAACAGGAAGACAACATAAGCAAGAATGACCAACCATCATAACGACACCTATCAATCACAGTGACAGATAATCTCTCCCTCTACCCCCTCCCTTATCACAACAAAACATGCTGATTACAGTATCTCCTGAAAAAAGACAAAAGCCATTCCGACAAACATCAACAGAGCATGGACAGAGTTCCTACTCCAGTCCTCTGAAGATGCCAGCCACAGAGACTGGCGAAACGGCAGGAAGAACAACCTTCAGAACACGGCCAAAAAGCCTGAAAAACCCACAACAACCATCATAAAGACTGCTGAGAGGACTCAGGAAAGGGCTGCATTTTTGAGCAGACTCATCTCATGCCTCATGATTATCAAAATTTGAAAGTGAGATCTGGGATGTGCTTATTACAAGCTTCACCTCTGCCATGAACTCACAAAAATGACAAAAAGTATGCCACAGGGCTCACGACTTGATCTCCCCCAAATGCATTAAAGGGACAACAGAATTAGCCTACTTTACAAGGCTGGTTTTTTTAAAAAAATACTGTATATAATGTATTTTCAAAGGCTTTCATGGCCGGGATCTAATGGTTGTTGTAGGTTTTTCAGGCTGTTTGGTCGTGTTCTGAAGGTTGTTCTTCCTGCCATTTCGCCAGTCTCCGTGGCCGGCATCTTCAGAGGACAGGAGTCAGAACTCCAGGGCACAGACAGAGTTCCTACTCCAGTCCTCTGAAGATGCCGGCCACAGAGACTGGCAAAATGTTAGGAAGAACAACCTTCAGAACACGGCCAAACAGCCCGAAAAACCTACAACCACCACTGTATATAATGTTTTCCAAAAGCTTGAATGTGCTATACAGAAGGTGTGGTCATCCTGGCTGGGAGGTTCTAGAAGCTGTTGTTCAATAGCAAACCTTTCCAACTATTGGCTCTCACTAATAGCACAAGGAGGCTGCTTTCTTTCTGGCATTTAAAGATGTCCAGCATGGTTGGCCCTATGTAGTGTTAAATGGTGGCATTGGTGTCCAGGGTCTGTTTTACCATCCATGCTGACAGCAGCTTTGAACATCTCATATCACTATGAATAAGAAGCATAAACCAAAAGACAAAGACCAAACAGACAAACAACCCCACATCTTTCTGCAAGTCAAAATGATGAGATGAGTGGTCTCCTTGTTTCCTTTGCTTTTATTTCTCAATCACATCTACTGTTGCAGCACATGGACTATTTGCTAGATGATGGATCTCTATCTTGAGAAAAGAATGACGGAAATCAGGAGGCTATCCTGACTCATTCTCATCCTCCTCTCTCAAACAGGCTGACATTTCTATTTGACCAATCCATTTATTTCCTGGAATTTACAGCTCTCCTACTGCTCAGTAAAATTCTGTGTTTAGCATGAGAACACGGCTGAGTTCCCCAGCAGAATAGCTTCCAATTAACTTAAATGGCAAGGAACTCTCTTACCTGGAAAAAAAGAAGCAGTAAATGTGAGCTCATTTTTTAAAAGGATGAAAGAACTTTCAGCGTATGGTGTTGACAGCTAAGGCAGAATTTAAGTTCATTTGCCAGACTTTGTAGAACCTAGAGGTCACCTTTACTGATTTGCTGTTGTTGCAAAATGCAACTAGATTTTGGCTTTGGCTTTTGGGTGACTGTCAGGGCAACTGAGTTCAAGGGCCAAATTTTCATCTGACAAATAAAACTCACTGGACAAATGAATAGAAGACGAAATCAAAATGCCAGAGTGACCTCTGGTAGAACCTACTGTAAATACATTGTGTAGTGACAATTACATATATATATATAATCTTAGACACAACCAGCATATTTCTTCTTTTACCACCCTCATTACTCTCTTAAAAACCTACCTACACATTTCCCTTATTATTTGTTTCTACAGTTAATTTAGAAATGTTATGAAGTTGCTCTCCTGTGCCTTAAGCATTCAAAGTACAGTGGTGCCTCGCACAACGGTCGCTCCGTAGAGCGACGAATCCGCGCAACGATGCCGTTTTTGTGATCGCAAAATGGTGCCTAGATAGGGGGAAAATCGCAGAGTGAAGGTTGGTAAGCGGTTCGCTTACCGACCTTCGCTTTGCGACCCGCCGATCAGCTGTTCCGCGGCTACAAAATGGCCGCCGGAAGCCCCAAAATGGCCACGCGCAATGTTTTTGCGCCCTTGTTAAGCGAGGGGAGGGCGCGAAAATGGCTGCCGGCCATTAAGAAGCATCGCTGAACGGTGAGTATTCGGCTGAATTGGAACGCATTAAACCATGTTTAATGCGTTCCAATGGCATTTTACGTTCCGTTCAACGATGCTTTCACACAGTGAGGGTTAATCCAGAACGGATTAACCTCGCTGTGCGAGGCACCACTGTATACTACAGAATAGGAAATGGAAGATCTTTGGTCTGTATCATCAACTTTATAATCATGTGCTGTCAAGTCAATTCTGGGCAACTCTTTTCAGGATTTTCCAGGTAAACAGTACTTAGAAGTGGTTTACCATTGCCCTCTTCTGGGGGCAGCTCTGGGACTGTGCAGCTTGCCCACGGCCACACAGGCTGGCTCTTTCCCCTGGAGGCACAGTGGGGAATTGAACTCCCAATCTTTGGCTTTACAGCACTGTGACTTTTCCACACTATGCCTCCTGCAAGTAGAGCCACCCAGTGTGTCCTTGGGCAAGCTGCAGTCCCAGAGTGCTCCTCGAAGAAAGGAATGGAAAACCACTTCTGTTTACTCACTACCTGGAGAACTCTGAAAAGCGTCGCTATAAATCAGAATTGACTTGACAGCACATCATTATATGATTATTATTTTTATTGCTCTGTATCCAAGTAGCTTCACAGGTTCAAACTGAATGCCTGGCTATATGTTGGCAATCTGTCATTATTTCTAATAACGTTCATGTAAGAAAACAAAGACCTTTGGTACTTTTAGTTAGTTAGTTATGGGTGCTTGTAGTTGGCTAGTTCTTCAACACTGCTAGTGGGAGAGTATCTTCCACCTTGGCCTTTATAGAGGCTAATTTCTGAGGTCCCCACCACCACCACCACCACCAAAGGGTGTGAGGCTGCGGCCTTTTCCTCTAGCATTTGCTGCCCAATCCCAACAATTGTTGCTCAGGGCAACTACATTGCTCTGCATAATAGAAGGACGTCTCTATACCCTTGGGAGTAGATTTGCTACATTAAATATATCAGTTTACATCAAATATATGAGTGGCAAAAAAAAAATTGCCAGAGGGAAATTCATGCCTGATCATCTTAGCTAAGGTATTATTGAAGACATTTCCTGCTTGCTCCCTTTTGCCTGTTCTAATCAAGAGTAGAGAAGTAAAAAAAGTTGTAGTATAATTTTAGTGGGACACTGTCAGAGGAGGCCATAATCCAAGCAGATGCAGCCTTCCTTCTGAGGAAGTGGGTGACAAAATAATGTTGTAAATATTGAACACAAAATTAAGTGCTTGGTAAGCAGGATCCTCCATCTGGAAAGCTCTGCAAGCTGCTCCTTTTTTTGGTAGAGGGAGGAGGGTTATGAAGTGCGCTGTGGGTTCTTTCCAAGAGCCAAACGTTGAGTTCTTTCCAAGAGCCAAATTTTGAGCTGTATTTTGTTTTCTATCTGACAACTATTATCTTCACAGAGCAATTAACAGCACTTCTCCTCTAGTTCCAGTTGACATCATGCTTCTCTGAGCATCTCCCCAGTCCCCCAACAAGTGGGAAAGCGAAAGCACTGTGTCGGCTGCTTTGTGTAAGGATCCTGGTTTTAATCAGTTGCTTTGAAAAGAGGGACAAAAGATGGGAGAAACCTGGTGGACAGCATCAAATGACAGGGCACTCGGCAGAAAGCCAGCCTGCAAAACAGCAGGGGCCCCTGTCACTTCTGCTTACATGCTAGGTGGGCTCCGGACTATGCTTTAAACAAAAGCCCTCCTAATGAAATGTTTATTTGCAAGAGATGTCAGGCACTCTCATCTGGGCAAAGACTGCACATCTCAGGGGAACAATGATTACTTTTCAAATCTTTTGGAGTCCAAACAAATGGCGCTGTGTATGGCATCCAAGTAGACACTGGCTGCCAATAACTTAAAGCCTTCTGGTATTTTACAGACTGCTTTCCAACACAGTCTGCGATCCTGAGTTTGTTCTTGTTAGCAGCAACTTTCCCGAGGAGAGTTCCAGCAGTGGAAGTGGGGAGGGCACAATTTCACCAATTCCCTCTTGCATTCTTTATACCCTGAAAAAAAATCTGAGACAAGGGGAAGGGGAAATGATCAAAAACTCATTCTCCTTCTTTTCCTGACTTATTTTTGCTTCTGCTCACAGACTCCTAGTTAGGATCCAGACTATTAGGTTTTCCTCCCATCTCTGCAGAGGAATACTCTAGGGAAAAAGTTACATTGGAAAATCAAGTCAAGACAAAGATCAGATCTGAGAACAATAGCCAGCACTTGTGGATTTTCACCCTGCGTGCATCCTGACACAAGACCTTTTATACAGGTCCCTCCATGGAGGAAAACAAAGTTATGTTCAACATTTGACACAACACAAAATTCTCAATGAGATAATACTTCATGGATGACATTTTCTTATTAAGGGATCCATGGATACATATTGAGGAATACGATTAGTGTCTACCTGAGCTGCACCTATTCACGTTGAAATGTTTATATGGTCACCAGAATCCCTGGTATTATGGATAAAGGGTGTTGCAAGGGAAGCATGGCCTTATTTGACTTCCAGCCTGGCTTTTTCTGTTAACCAATGGGTCATGATTTTCCAAATTGCTCCAGGATCTACAGCATTCATTCAATTCAGGAAGTTTTGAGATGGCAGTCCATAGAAGATAAACTACAGAAAACGTACATGCCTATTACAGTGGTGCCTCGCTTAACGATTACCTTGTTAAATGACTAATCCACTTTACGATGGGTTTTTTGCAATCGCTATTGCGCTCACAGAACAATGTTCCTATGGGGAAAATTTGCTTCATGACGATTGGTTCCCTACTTCAGGAACCGATTCTTTGCATTACGATGATCTAAAAACAGCTGATTGTCAGGTTTCAAAATGGCCGCCCGCTGTGCAAAATGGTTCCGCGCTGTTTTCAGGATGGATTCCTCGCTATACAGGCACCAGAAAATGGCCACCCTATGGAGGATCTTTGCACGATGAGGTATCTCACCCACTGGAATGCACTGAACGGTTTTCAATGCATTTCAATGGGTTTTTAAATTTCGCTTAACAGCGATTTTAACAGAACACATTATCGTCGTCAAGCGAGGCACCACTGTACTGGTTTCCCCAGCCATATGGAGCAATCAGGTTTCACTGGGCATGTACTGGGGTATTCCTTCATGCAGCATGATAACTTGGTTGAACTTGCCTTTGGGGAAGTGTCAAATGCAAATGTACTTTTGGACACATCCTGGAACCCAGGTTCAGCACCAGACACTGTATATTTTAAGAAAACAGGAGAGCTAACAGATAATGGGGAAGGACCTCGCTGAGACCCTAATGCCAATCCCAACAAATAACACAAAGTACCGGCTGGACAAATATTCTAACCAGCTGTCTGTCGGTTCATGGATATATCTGTTTCTTTTAGACCTTCGTAGAAAGTTGTTATAATCTTTAACAGGGTGGATAAAAATCAGTGATTTAAATCCCACTTATTTAAATCACAAAATTAAAATAAATCATCAAAAGTCTGAGTTTTTTACATTTAAATTGTGATATAAAGCAATCTGATTTAAATCAAATTCACTCTGATTCTTCAGTGTCTCAGAAAAGTTAAAGGAGAATCTATATCTAACAAATAAAATAAAACCACCCAGATAAAGTTTGCTAAGCCAACAAGCCACTGTCATGCTACACTGTGTAACAGACACCTGAAACTATAATGCATTCTAATGTGAGAATGTAAGATCAGCTTTGCTGGATCAGACCAAAGGTCCATTCTGCCTAGTGTTATACTCAAACTGGGTGGCTTTCTCTGGGTAGCCCACAGGTAGGGCACAAAGGACCTGCCCTCCACTTTCCCCTCATCCCATACCAGCAGACTAAGATAGAAACTGAGCTAAGCCTATCTGAGATCAATGAAAAAACCGAGATAACTGAGAGGGAGTAAACACTGGATAAAAAGTACCTTTAAGCCTAAGCTTACCTCTTGGTTTTGAACAACCAAGGACAACTCTCTTCCCACACAGAGATTGAGTTGCCTGAAAGGAGGCTGATACTAAAGGACTCCCACCCCAGATATAATGAATGTTACCAAACAGGATAAATATGAGACAGAGTGAACTACAGCTTTCACAATGCATTGACAAGGTTCAAACACAACTGAGAAGCAACTGCTGTGGTGTCTTAACAAAGATGTTCTGACTGTAGCTATGCTGCAGGCATTCACTAAAGAATTCACATTGCTCAAATATGGTCCCTTCCCCATTTCTTAAAAATATCTGAACTGTATTAGAAATGGGGAGAGGAGATGATGAAGGTTTTCTAGCACAGCAGTGAGAAAGTTCATAAACTCAAAGCCAATCTTTGTGAAGAGGAGAAACTCGCAGTCAATTGATACTGTACAAAGACAAGCGAGTTAGCTCCTGGGATATCATCTTTTATTTTGAGAAAACAATCTTCCTGGAACATGGACAGAGCTTTTCTCTTGTTTTTCTAAAAAAGGAAGTAACAGAGTCTCAAACTATTCTGGAGCTTTCATATGTAGCTTTTTATTGATGTAGAAGCCGTACACGGAGTTGAATGCTCTTTAAAAAAATCTAGTATCAACATTTACTGCCAAGGCATCTTTAGGACACCTAAGAGCAGAATCTTGGAAAGCTTTTTGGCAGATGTGGAGGTAGAAAACAGTGAAGAGCACATGTTCCTCTTAACAAGCTTTTTTATACTGTCGGTGGGGTCTATAGATCTGGGAGTGGGCAGCTTGTATGCAACACAGTCGCTTTTTCCCCAGGTATGTATATGTATCATACTTTGCACCAATTCATCACTAACTAGGATTGGACCACATCCATGTCCTGAACCTTTTATGGTTTTTGAAAGGATCTGCATTTTGTTTGTTCTCTGCGCAATAAAGTTTTGCTTTGCTTGGCCTTTGGAACTCATTTAGTATACATACAAACATGGCAAGACAATCACAACACTTTACTCCTGGCAGCTCTTCTTAACTGGTGTGGCATATACTTATCCACTCAAAAGACCACACCATTCCCTGACAATGTAGGCACTGGGCCATGAAAGCTAATGGCACCATTGCTGGAATCCTATTCGGTAACTATGCTTGTGTTAACTTGACATCATGCAATTGGTAGCTGTAACTGGTTACAACAGGAACCATGTGATCAACTATGTGATCGAATTGTGCAGTCTGTGTTTCCTGGGAGTAGCGCCCAGCAAATTTACATATGCAAAACATTATGCAAAGGCAAACAAGATTCCAACCAAACTTTTAGGTGTGTTTAAAATGTCACAGCTATAGTTAAACAACCCCCAGTAATAATAACATTCTGGCTGAGAGAAAGGGGATGGAAAACGTCTTGCTTTTCAACTCTTTGGAAACTAGCCGAAAAGCATGAAGAACCAAAAGGCAAGGCTTTATTTTCTGATCAGTTGGTTGCCTTCCTTATACAGCAACTTAGCTGCAAGGATTTATAGACTGAAAGGTTACATGCACTTCAGTTCCATGGTTTATGATGGAAGGTTAGTTTTATTGGGAGCTGCTGCGAAGCATGCTAGTTGGCTAAGGGTAGGGTTTAAGCCTGTGCTTCAAAATGAATTGAAATTCGGCCAGTGCGTCAGCTGGCAGCATGTGTTCCTTGGGGAAGCTGCATAGAGAGGTTCCTCATAACTCTGGAAACTCCTTCAACTGCTGAACTGAAAAAGTGTGAATCTAAGGAGAGTGCTCCTTGAGGAAATCTGGAAATGCAGGGCTTTCAGGACTCTTAACTCTTTCTAACCAGACAGAAAGTGTTTTGTGAATTTCTAAGGAACAGTTAATATTGTTCCAGCATCAAGACGTTGCAGGATCATTGCCACCCTTGTTGAGAAATATACAACAGCACCTCAAATGCTTAAAATTTTCCTACAGAATTTCACTCATAATGAAGATTTTTCAACATGGGTTATGAACTAACTGGATATCTGTCAGCCATTTTGTCTTCGAAAGGCCATGCTGAACTCCCTTTTTGGCCCTAAAGTTTCATCCTATGCTTCAGCTGCTGAGGATACATAGCAATCCTGTGCTGGTCCCTTTCCCAACATAAACTATTTCATGTCTAAGATGGATTCATCATCCCAGAGAGTGGTTCAGTGCTTTGCTTCCTGTGGGGCAGCTTCCATTCTGATTTGGATTATCCCAGGTAGTTGTCAGCCCAGGGAGCTAGGTGAGTTCTAAGTGATCCAGCAATTACAAAAAAACCCCAACAACTCCCCCCCCCCAAAAAAAACAAAATCAAAAACTACTAACCAGATTAATCAAAGGAAATGCTATCGGTACTTTAATGAACAAAAGCGGAAAAGACAGCACACTTAAAAAGGAATTCATATGCAAAGAACCCTTGGCTTCAGAAACACTTAAGGCAATACAGAAAATGCAATTTACAAAGGTCAGCTTCATCTCTTTGTAATTTGGTCCTCAGATAGCAAAACCTCTCAGGGCTAGTATTCTATCAATTTCTAGACAACCCATTTCCACAGGGTGAATTCCACCCCCCTCTAAATTAAATCTCCATCTTTGTGCTTGCTCTCTAAATGCAATTGATTTATGTACCAACATACAACAAAGCTCTGTGTTTTATTATTTAGAACACAATGCGCCTGTATTAATTACAGGTTTGTGTAGCCTGGCTTTTAGAAACATGGTTCTGAAATTTAACTTACTCTCTGAACTAATTTGCTTTTCATTCGTTATTAAAATACAACACAAGCCATCAACAATTTATGAACAGGAGCTACAGTACTTTCCTTGTCCTTAATAGAGAGGGGCATATCCCCATAGATGGATACATTTGTGAATAACTGGTTTTTCCTTTTAAGTAATATCAAGGGAATATATCTACCTTCATTTTTCGCCCTTCTCCTTTTAATGGATAGATCCAAAAGACAGATCTGCACCATTAAATGCTATTATGTTGAGATTTTTTATTTCATTTTCCTAGGGAAAAATGTAGGCTTAAGGAGAATTGCTTGATATCTGAAAATCCAAAAACAAAAATCACATATAACACAAAAACAATGAATACAGATTACTAATGCAAGTGATACCGTGTTTTTCCCCTGAAAATAAGGCAGAGTCTTATATTAATTTTTGCTCCCAAAAACACATTAGGGCTTATTTTCAGGGGATGTTTTATTTTACAGTCATGTCATCTTCTGGTTGCTGCACAATGGTGGAGGGCGGAGTTTCACTTAACTGGGACTTATTTTTTGGGTACGGCTTATATTACGAGCATCCTGAAAAATCATAGTAGGGCTTATTTTCAGGTTAGGGCTTATTTTCGGGGAAACAGGGTAATATGGTGTACATATGTTGTCTCCCTAAACTGACTGCCTATATTGCAGTAACAAGAACAAAGGAAAACACTAATGGGCAGCTATCTCCCACACTATAATGATTGCCCAAAGCCAGAAAGGTCATGACTGAGATCTGAACCCATAACTTTTCAGTTTCAAACCTTATCTCTAAGGCAGCATATGCTTTACACATTGTTTCAGATGCTACGTTCAGAAATATGATAAATGCTTATAAATAGCAAACTGATAATCCAAAAATTGTGTTAGATGACATAGTAGCATGTCCCAAGAAATAAAATAATTAAGTGCAAGATCCAAAGTATTCCTCTATAGAGGAGGATAGCTGTTGCATCTCTAACTGAGTCACTGCTTTTGGATGGCTTCTTTCCAATCAGAAAGAATTAGTGTATCCTGCAAGGATAGGGCTAGTGGCCTTCTATAAAGGTGGGAAGTTCTTTCTGTTGGGCATTATAAATGCAATTATTTTGGAGTGTAAAAAAAAAAGAAAGAAAGAAAAGGAAAGTCCAAAAGTCTAATTCAGAAGCAGGTCATGGCACATGTGTTTTCTACTACATAGTTGTTGCCATATCTAATCTATCAAATATTGTAATATGATAATTTTAATTTGGTAAATGTGACAAGCCAACTTCTGTTTCTTCTCACAAAGGGAAAACTGCCCACTCCACAAATAATTGCCACCTTCAGAAATGTATTAATTAAAATATGAAGAGCATCTATGAACATTCCAACATGCTGCATCTATTGATGGCATTCCTATCTGGGTGAAATTATCCTACAAAAAAGAAATCTATTGACGCTTAAAGAACCACAAACTGTGACACTTGACTAGATGACACTGAGAAGCAATTCAATAAACTGTCCCTTTGGGAACTTGTTCTAATAGACTGCATGAGCTGACAGGCCACTGCATTGCTATAACAATGGTACCGATAGGCTGTAATAGTGTATGATCCTTCAAAGTTATGTGGAAATCCTTCTCTGTGTGGTGCATCAAGTCTACACTATTTTTTATCGGCCCAATAAGAAACACAGCCCGCCAACCAAGGTAACATTCCTAGCTCTGATGTTTCCAAGGATACATTCCCTCTGACGATATTTTGTGCGATACTTTGCCACTGCTTCTTCCACACTGACAGAATTTCCAATGTTCATTATTTATTTATGCAAAACATTATTACTCTTACTTTCAAGCAAAGCAAAGCAAAACAACAACCTGTTCAAGGTACAATTACAGTATATGATTCCACCAGGCTTTTAAACTCTCCCTACTAGTCCCTGCTTTCCATAGTTCTACTCAGTCAGTAATTTTTGGTGAGTAACAGATGGGGAGATTTTTTTTTTTTGGTCTTCCAATTATGGCACAATTTTGTTATAAACAAATCTTGCTCTGGTGAAGCAGGGCAATATTCTTTATTGTAAATCAGCTTAGATGAGTAAAGGGACATGGGTGGGTAATCTCTTTAAACAATTCGCACTCTGGTGCTCTATTTGAAACGCTGGCTTCCTGCAAATGGCAAGGATTTGCCTGCTTTTTCAAAATAGCAGCACACGAGCGTTATTATTCCGTCCATTTCCTAGACAGCCAGAGAAAGTCACAGAAGCAGCAGATGTGAGGGGAGAACAAATGGGCTCTTCTATCTTAGTTACCGTTTTGGAAAATATTCACTCACACATCCTTTTCCATCCCTGGAATGTGGTCAGGAAGCTCACTCCTACTCAACAGGATTGATTTACTCATTACCAGAATTCTACTACTGATTCCAAGAAGCAGGCAGAAGGGCATTTCCACAGGTGAAAAAGCAGTGTTAAATCACAGTCGTTTCCTGAGTAGGGTTTTAAATAGAAGTTGGCCAAAGAGTTCTTCAACTATTTCTGCTTCATAGGCTCTGCTCTGGAGAGTTAGCATTACTATTTCATTAGTTAAGTCAGTTAATTTATGCCAGCAGCTGACTTACACAAGCAGGCCCTGTTCACACAAGCAGTCTATTGGTGTTACCAAAGTAATGCCAGAACCCAACATCACACAGTAGTCTACCACTGGCCTTTAACATCCTCTGCTCCCCAAAAATAATTGACTTTAATGAGCTAGATTGTTAGGATGTGTTCCACACAAGTAGATACTGTAACATACAGTACTTTCCTTTCTCTCACTGCCACTCAGAATTTCTGCCAAGGAAACAAAATTCTTTTGATACAAAAGGACCGCAAAATAGCCAGGTGAGGGAAAAGATGTGGACTTTCCCAAGAGCATGCAAGTCTTCCTTCAGAAATGAAACCGGCATGCCTTGCTAGAAGATTACTTTAGCAGAATTCAGCTTCGCCAGCCAGATACAGCGGAATGACAGAAGGAAATGCAATTGACCTGTGCTGTACAAGGAGGTCAAAGTCAGATAGCTCAGCAATGCTCTCTGACCTTGCCAATGTTAAGTTTATCTTGCAGTTCTATTATCTACTTCATGCATTGCAAACAAAGTGGAAACCTGCAATTCCTTCCAGGAACCCTGATTATTTATTACCCCAAAGGCTTCTGTCAGCTTAAAGTAGATTGTTTTAATGAAGAAAATCTTGTTTTCTTGTTCTCTAGACATCAGAAGCTACAAATCAAGATTTATAGCCATGTGTATATAAACAGAACAAAATGTGTCTGCCATTTGGGAGTGGGGGGGGGGGAGAGAATCTCTCTTCTCACTACATAAATCAAAAGGGAAAGCATGGACTGTACTGATGAACAGCACATCTTGAAATTGCCACAGCTGACGCTACATGCCTAAAGCCAAAACAACCAACTTGTCAGCTGGAAAAGAAAAAGGCACCCCAATGAGAAGCTGCCCACAGATAAGGCTTCCACCAAAATAGAAAATACCTAATTTGGTATGACTCCTGAAACCTGCCGTGTTTCTGGAGAAGCCAAGTCAGGATTGTTTTAATGACTGTCATTAAGAAGACTGCAGCAGAAATTGTAATAGATCTTTCTCGTCACACTTGGGGACAACAAAAAAGAGATGTTGATTTATTATCAGAGACCTTGTTATTTAGTTACAGTACAAGTATCCAAATTCTAACAAGGTTCCTCTATGTGTCTTCACTTTTAGTCCTCATTTTAAAAATGACTCAGGTTCCATTCCTGTTGTTTGAATGCCAGGTTCAGGAAATCACATGGCAAATTTGTCTTTGTAGTAGTAGTAGTAGTAGTAGTAGTAGTAGTAGTAAAGTACTGTGACTGCTTATCCTGTTTCCCTGAAAATAAAATAAGCCCTAGTATGATTTTTCAGGATGCTCATAATATAAGCCCTATGCCCAAAAGAAGTTAAGTGAAACCCCGCCCTCCCCCATTGTGCAGCAACCAAAAGAAGATAACATGACTGTATTTGAATAAATGTAAATTGTTGTATATGAAAAAAAAACACGCCATCCCCTGAAAATAAGTCCTAATGCATTTTCTGGAGCAAAAATTAATATAAGACCCTGACTTATTTTTGGGGAAACGCAGTAGCAAGATACTAATATACTATAGCACAACCCCTCCCAACAACAACAACAAAAAACCATATGATCCTTCAAACAGTCCATGGCATGCACTCAAGATGTTTTTCATAGCTTTATGAATCAGCACACTAAGCTTCTTAGCTTGGTTGTCCCAGAGCAAGTGAACCAAAAGCAACATTGTGGGCAGGAAATATCAACAATGGTGGATGGGAGAGCACATGTGTACCCTGTTTGCCTATAAACACCCCACCCACCCCCATCAAAAGCCCTTCAGATTTGCTAAACCTCTACTGTCAGCCTCTATTGTCTGGCACTGACAGTAACTCACTCTACCCTGAAGGAAGGAGGAGGAAGAGAAAGAAGAAGAGAAGGCTGTTCAGCTGTATTATACTTTTAGGAAATTATAAACTACAGGAGAATTCTTGGTTTTGTACAGGGGGGAATATTTATGTGTGCAACAAACACTTGGATGTCACAACCACAGCTAAGACTTCCCTCTATCCAGTTCTCACACTTCTCTTACCACCTTACAAGGCCTGCCTAAAGCTGGAGGGTTACTAACAGTTACTGCTTTAGCAGAAAACAATGTTCAGAAGACAGATCCATGGGTATTTTCTTAAGAAATATGGAAAAATTGAAAAATTCTGCTATAGGTACCAAGTTCAAGTACGCAACTATGAACTGTTGGCAGGCAGAGATTAATTATAACAGGTGCACCCTGTGGGCAAAAATGTTTTAAACAAAATGAACAAACAGTAATATTATCTTAAAACTTTTAGAAAACTGCTGATGTAATTCCTGATGTCTATTATTTAGAAAGTCTTATCTGTCAGCATCAGTCAGATTATTTCGCCATTACCACCACAATTAGAGCTTTAACTGCTTAATATGGAATCATAAATCTGTCTGCAACCCCAATGAATACCAACAAGCCTTACTATTTATTTATTTGACACAGTGTTTTAGAGCACATGTTTATTTTCCAGTGCTTCATAAGCAAGGCAAGAGGGAATCAATTCCCAAAGAGTTATAGTCTCAAGTGCAACAAAGACAAAGGGTTGGGGGGGGGGGGACAAGAGTGATCAAGAGTAGTTTGCAGTTAAAATGAAGTTAGACCTCACATCATTATAGGGGTTCTACACTTGGGAGATATTCTCTGAAAAAGCCAAGATATAAGCACAAACATGGACACATGTTGAAACAGAACCAGACTTGAGAATGGTGCTACAGAGTACAGTGGTGCCTCGCTTAACGAGTGCACCGTATAGCGATGTTTCCGTATAGCGATCCCTTTTTCGGGATCGCTATACGGAAACATACCCGATCTTCGCAATGGGGAAAACCCGCATTGCGAAGATCGGGTATTGCGGCGGCCATTTTGGAGCCGCCGAACAGCTGATCGGCGGTTCCAAAATGGCCGCCGGAAGCCCGGAAATGGCTGCCGGCAGCCGTTTTCGCGCCCTGCCCTCGCTTAGCGAAGGCGCGAAAATGGCTGCCGGCACCTGGAATCCTCGCTGAACGGGTAAGTAACGAAGGTATTGGAACGCATTAAACGAAGTTTAATGCGTTCCAGTACCTTTCCCCTACCCGTTTAGCGATGATTCCGTATAGTGGTGCCCCGCCACTATACGGGGCACCACTGTACTGTACTTTGAGCCCTGTTCACCTGGCTTTTTAGGTATATTGAGCAATGCTCTTATGAAAACAGTTAATCTCCCCACTACAGAAGGAGATATTCACAATCCTGCAGCACAGTTGGTAGGAATCCCTTTCTAGGAATCCAGGTACAAGACAAATTCAAAGCAGATAACTAAACTACGTACACGGTGCAATCCACAGCTTGTTAAAGGATAGGCAAACTAAATTCAGTGGGTTAAAGCAGTGATTCTTAACCTTGGGTTACTCAGGTGTTTTTGGACTGCAACTCCCAGAAGCCTTCACCACCAGCTGTGCTGGCTGGGGTTTCTGGGAGTTGCAGTTCAAAAACACCAGAGTAACCCAAGGTTAAGAACCACTGGGTTAAAGTATGGCTGCGTACGCATTGGGTTTAGGCTCCATGTGTTTATGGCTATTATGATCTTGATTACGTGTGGATGGAGAGATGCATGCATATTACAACGGTCTCCTGAAAGGTGGTGCAATATTTCTTTGTTCACTTTGTTGGGGTTGGTCTAGATTGCCCAGCCATCAGGAATGGAGTGACAGAATACACCACCTTTGAAATGGTATCCCTCATGTGTAAGTTGACATTCCCCCTCCCTTCCTTATAAAAGTCACTGGTAGCCCCAGACACAAAGGAAAATGAGGTAAATCAGATACCCTGTCTTCCAGGTGTAAACCAGCTTCTTGCCTGTATTGTGTGAAGTGCCTTGGGAGAGAGTGGGTGTGGCCCACACATTCTGCCTCACAAATCCAACAGAAAATAATTTCACAGACCTTCATAGGAAACACAACTTCTAGCACTGCACAAGCTAAAATCCACCAAAATGTCAAATAGGAGGGGTGGCGGAACACACCTTGTCCATATGGCATATGCATGCCTCTTAAGGCAGTCCACCTTGCACTTTGCAACTCTATCAGTCTAAAACACAACCAATGCCTCTTACTACATCTTTGAAACCTACTGACATTCCACTTGCTCAGCAATAAAGATATGCATGGTAAGAACATTCATAGTTGGTCAATTTCAGTTTTTTTCCAGGTCGATGTCTCTTTCATTTTCTTATTTTTTGTGTACTGGCCATTTTGTTTTACATCAAAGGGAAAACTTCTTGCAAGTCATTTATTTCGTGTTCCCTTATTCATGTTTTCTGGAGGTCCAAAACCCCTAAAGTGGTTTAAAACTACCCTCCCCAAAAATGTCACCTCTCAGGACCCCACAGAAACCAGGTGGGAAAATCAGAATTGCTCCCCCCCCCACCGGCCAAACTAACAGCCCAATAAAAATAACTTACTCTTTATTTTGCTCTGAAAGATAAACTTTTTGTTTTTACAAAAGAGTTTGCCAGCACTTCAAACCTGCAACTATTTAGCTATGGGCTAAAGCTTAACAAGACTATAAAACTTCTGACTCAACCTGCCAAAAGCAGCGAGTGACATGTGTACAACAGCCCAGGAGAATCAACAGGCCTTTTGGTCTTCATGCCTGACCAGAACTGGGGGAAAGGAGGGATTGTCCAACATTTGTCAGGCTGTAAACAGCTGGTGAACTGTTTTTGGCTTAGGTAAGTGATTCCCAACCTTAGGTCCCAAGATGTTCTTGAACTACAATTCCCAGAAATCCTGGAGAGCACAGCTAGTGGTTAAGGCTTCTGGGAGATTTAGAGCAAGAACATCTGGGGACCCAAGGTTGGGAACCACTGGCTTAGGTCATAAGAAGCTCTGTACAACCCTAGAGTCTGTCCTTAATTTTTTTAAAAAAATAATGCTGACATTTATTGATTGATTAATTTGAATAATTTGTTCATTACATTTCAGCCCAGCAGGGCTCCCACACAAACAGGTTAATACCTAGATAGGGGACATAGTGGTCTAACTGAACAAAATATATCAACCATGTAATGCAGTTCAAATTCCTTTCTATTGAAAGACTATTACCACCTGAGACTATGAGGACAGACTTCTACTGAAAATGGAAAACAGTATCACAAAGTCTTCACTCAGGGAGGGAGAAATGAAGAAAGAAGAGAATATGATTAACACAATTTGTTTAAGATTATACAGACTTGCATGAACAACATTCGGGACAATGAAGTCAGATGCTGGCCTGCTGCCAAGGACCGAGGAAATTTCGTCACAGAGGAAGAGAAAAAGTAAACTCAAACAAGTATATTGCACTTTGTTTCAGTCTTCGGCTGAAAGAATGACGGAAGCAGACCGCTCGAGAAAATAAAAAGTGACAACTCTGGAAAGCACAACCATGGAATTACGAAGCCATTTCATGCAGACAGTCCCAGCAAGAGTAACCCTGACAGTACATACACTCTGCACCTTCATGAAAGGCAGAGGCGTCACTGAGACCGACCAGCCTGCAAAAGTCACAACAAGCCAGTTGACCTACTGCCCTCTGCGGGGGCACAAGATCTCTCGAGCACACTCCCATTTTATATTCTGTGCCTCCTCCCAGCTGTCCATGACGCTTCCCCTCCAACTGTTTGGAAGAAGGAGAAGGTCAGAAGTGGTAAGCATGGAAAGCAAGTGATGCAAACAGAGTGGAAGGAAACAGTTGTGATTCAACAGCCTTCAAATATTGAACCCTGAGGAAAAAGATTATTTAAATATGCTCTTGATAATATTATACAATGACTACTGGCTCCACCATCTTACAGTTGCTGTTTTCATTCAAAGTCAGAAACTTAAAGTTCAGGTACACAAACAGCAGGACCATATGGTGTACTTTCCCTGGGACAGAACCAGGTGAGACTTCTAGGTGTGGGAGGGAATGTTGAATGCTTCTCAATATTAAAACACATTAAAAAATACAAATACATTCTAGTGCGTAAGCCTTCTGTTTGTGATGCTACAGGCAGAGAATGTTTCAAAGTGAGAGAACTTCTAAACAGGCTACACTCATCTATAGATTCAAATGATGCAGTTCCAGAAAAATTGAACCATATGATTCTTCTGATTACACAGTTTGGCTCTAAATCATGGATTGTGGCTTAAATCAGCAGGAAGAGAGCACAATAGATCCCTCTCATACCTTATGGCAACTCACATTTTGTAACATTTAATTATCACCATGATATGTAATAATCATGTAGACATATAAATCTTCTCTCCCCACCCCCACTATATAAAAAGAGACAGATACATGAGCTAACTTGAGAAGACAAATAATTCTTTATGTTCTTTTCAGATTTTGGAAACTATGGCTTAACACTAAGGACAACGTCTATTGGCTAAGCATCCAAATGAGAAGTGGGAGTCCCCCCCCTATTTGAAACTATATTTTAAATATTAAAACAAACTGAAAATTACTTGTTGAGCTAAAAGAAACATAATGAAGCCTATTCGCGAAGGCTTTCATGGCCGGGATCTAATGGTTGCTGTGGGTTTTTCGGGCTCTTTGGCCATCTTCTGAGGGTTGTTCTTCCTAACGTTTCGCCAGTCTCTGTGCTGTCCTCTGAAGATGCCGGCCACAGAGACTGGCGAAACCTTAGGAAGAACAACCTTCAGAACATGGCCAAAGAGCCCGAAAAACCCACAACAACCATAATGAAGCCTGTTTCTGACACTAGAGGGTCTGGCCCTATTTACTATCAGAAAGATATTCGTAACTGACTTCCAAAACAATGAGTACAAATATCATGTAAACCAATAACAACAAGAACAACATCACATACAGAGACCATATCAGTTTTACAGTCATTAATTTGTTTGACCTTCCAGCCACTTTACGAAGTAGGTGATTATTACTGCATCTCAGAGGTGTAGGATTATCATTTGTTATTTGGGAGAGCTCCACTCAAAAAATAATACTGCTACATTTTGAATCATCTTAAAAATGTCCTGATGTAACATCAGTGCAGTTGGAATGGAATCTTTATATGACTAAACAGTTCCTGATACAAACAATCATGTCAGATTAGTTATTCTGAAAAATCAGTGTGATGACAGAATGTACTCTTCTAAAAATTGATGGAAGTGACAGATTAATGTAAATCTTAAAAGGTAGCATGTCCAGCATTCTTGTGTAGCAGCGGAGACTGCTGCATATCTCAGAGCCCTGACCTGGGACCACCTCTGCCTTCCAGAGCTCTGTTTTCCAATTTTTGACTATCAATGACACATCCAAATACAGTGGTGCCTCGCTAGACGATGATGATCCGCTCCACTGAAATCACTGTTTAGCGAAATCATTGTCTAGCAAAAAGCATTTCCCCATTCGAATGCATTGAAACCTGTTTAATGCGTTCCAATGGGGAAGAATCGTTGTTGTCTAGCGAAGATTGGCCATAGGAAAGCCACTTTGCGAACCGCCGATCAGCTGTTTAAATAGCTGTCTTGCGAAGCTTAGGTCCTGAAAACACCCGCTTTGCGACCACGGAGGAAGCTGTCAAAATAGTTGTCTAGCGAAAATTGGTTTGCAAAGCAGGGACCAAACATGGTCCAGCGAAATTCCCCCATAGAAATCACTGTTTTGCGAATCACTATAGCGATTGCAAAAAGTCAATGTCTAGTGAAAAAACTGTCATGCGGGGTAACTGTCTAGCGAGGCACCACTGTAATTACTCCAATGAAGATTTTAAAAAAACCAATGAAAGAAGGAGAAAGAAGGGAATGAAAAAGTAGCAGAATGTGAGACTCTGCACTGAAAAGGGGGTTGCTTAATATTTTTACTTGGTCAACCTCTCTGTACTACTATGTTTCCCCCTCTTTCTGTTGCTCATTTAGGTTAGTCCCCCGAATAATTCGAAATAACCATTTAAAATGTGCTTGAATTTCCCTCCCAGTATCAAGCATCTGCTTCTATGTTGCTTCAACTATCAACATCCTGATATTCCGAGTTCAGCTACTACATTATTTGTAATGTTGCAAAATAGTTATCTTGACTACTAGGAATATGTATTTTTATGGAATATAATTTTTGTCTGAAATATGATCAGACTCTTAGCTCCCCAATTAAACCGTTACTAGGCTTTAAAAGCGTTGTAGTCAATTGGGTCCCTTTTACATGAATATGATAGGCAGACCATTCCTCCGTCTCTTATTGCCCTTCCTATCTGGTAAGAGTTGTCCTGGGTCTCTGGCTGAGGACTGCCCTTGCTCTGCTCCCTGTGATGCTTTCATCAGGAAATGGGAGTCTCACCTGAAATCTTCTACATAAAAACAATTGACATAGGTGTCCCAACCACTTTTCCTGCATAATCAATTATTTTAAATGTGAAGATATACAACTAGTAGTTGCCATGAATTTTATCTAAGTGTGTATTAAGTTCTCAACTCCTGAAAGTAAACCAGCAAAGAGAACCTTAGTAAAAAGTGATGAGTTTCAAAGGTTTTTTTTTTCAACGCCAGAAAAGCTTCTTGCCTGAAGACTAATGAAAGTTTATGTCAACACTCAATGCTAACCAAACCTAGCTTGCAAAATAATATAAATGTAGCCTGCTCTGGACATTTAGAGAGATTTGTCTCTGCTTCAAAGGCAGAGTTAGAGCATGGTCTCAGAGCTTTCTGTTTACAAATGGAGTTACAGTATCTAGGTTTTTCTCCACTGCTCTGATAAAGGTTCTAGTAGAGTTCTAATGTTGTTGATTAGTCATTTAGTAATGTCCGACTCTTCGTGACCCCATGGACCAGAGCACGCCAGGCTCTCCCGACTTCCACTGCCTCCCGGAGTTGGGTCAAATTCTAATAAGAGTTCTAATAGAAAATGTCAATAAGAAGAAGACATTCTTGTTTTCTTCTTAAAAATCTGGTTACTTTTAAAGTAATAATAGAGTGCTTGATTAGCACATGTGTTTGTGTGACAGCAAACCTCTGTGTATATGCATTGTAATATTGCATGACATGTTAGCTATACATAGTCTAGTTGAAGTAACATTTGCTCTTTAGCTTAAAGACCACCCAGCACATTTTGTACTGATTCTCAACAAGAGTGAGCCATCCTGAGACTACGAAGGGCTGAAACTTATTAATGGAGCAACCTAAATTAGGATTTTCTAGAATTCAGAACAGATTAGATTTCTGATAAATAAGTACAATGAAATGTTCCCTTTTCTAAAATTCACATGATACGTAAAAATGTTACATACAGTGGTGCCTCGCTTAACAATGTTAATTGGTTAAAAAAAACATCGCTATGGGAAAACATCGCTAAGCGAAACACCATTTCCCATGGAGATGCATTGAAAACCGGTTGATCCGTTCCAATGGGAATGGATTACCGTCCTTAAGCGAAAATGGCCATAGGAAACATCACTAAGCGAAACAATGTATCCCCCATTGGAATGCACTGAAGCCTATTCAATGCATTCCAATGGTTTTGCGATGTCCGTTTTTGCAATTTTAAGTGTGTCTTGAAAGGTTCAAAAATGGTTTTAAATGCCTGGGATCGTTAGTGCACCTTCTAAAACGTGTGCAAACTTAATTTGGCTTTGTTCTGACTCTTCGTTAATTTTTGGTGAATTTTTTTTCTCCCCCATTGGAATGCATTGAACCCGATTTTGACAGCTGTCAAACGGGCACTTCAATGCTTTCTAATGGGGGGGGGAATTCACCAAAAATTAACGGAGAGTCAGAACAAAGCCAAATTAAGTTTGCACACATTTTACAAGGTGCTCTAACGAATCCAACCATTTAAAACAGTTTCTGACTCTTCGTTAATTTTTGGTGAATTCCTCCCCCATTGGAAAGCATTGAACTGCAGGTTTGACAGCTGTCAAACTTAGGTTCAATGCATTTCAATGGGGGAAAAATTCACCAAAAATTAACGAAGAGTCAGAACAAAGACAAATTAAGTTTGCACACATTTTAGAAGGTGCACTAACGATCCCAAACATTTAAAACTGTTTTTGAACCTTTTAAGACACTTTAAAAATAGCGAAAACGGAACATCGCTAAGCGAAACAGGGCACCTAAAACTGTCATCGCTAAGCGAGGCAAGGTCCAAAACATCGCTATGTGAATTTTCCCCATAAGAAACATTGTTAAATGGAGTGCAGAATCGCTCCAAAAACCCCATCACTAAGCGAATACATCGTTAAACGAAGCAATCGCTAAGCGAGGCACCACTGTATATTATTTTAATACAGGAGCTCTATATTTATATTTCTTGTGCAGTCTAATTCTTCATATGGTTACATGGAAATTCCAAGTAAGTAGGCTTTCTATTTATTAGTATGTTCCATTTATTACATACATTTATATAATTATAATCTTTATCCTCTGCTTTAAAAAAATGAAAATTTACATGGCAGTTTATCTCTCAATGCAAATACTGTTTAAGATTTCAGTTCATCGCAAGACATATAGTGCAATCTCTTTGTCCTGAATCATTATAGAGCGGGTGTTCTATTGATGTTGGGGGGGGGAGGAGGAGGGAAGAAGCTAGAAAAACAATGGGTTTATTAAATGCTATGGGGGGGGGGAGAAAGAAAAGTAGAAACAATTTAATCAGCAGCTAGGAGAGATAAAGAGAATTTTGTTAAAAGGGGCTAGACAAACACTAAAAAATCTGTGCACGTCCCTGGAGCATTACAGCCAAATCTAGGAACTGTCATTCAAAGCGATGCAGTCTGACGCTTGGAATTCTAAAATTCCTAAGGGGCATGGGTAGCTCTTTCTATTGTCAACATAAAAGAATGTTTTTTGTTTGCTGTTATGGCACCAAAAAACTCTCCTTAATAAGTCAGTTTTAGAAAGTTGTTGCTTTTAGAAAAGCAGTGTACTTACTTTAATGAAAGTGAATAGTCGTGCTTGCTGGTTTGACTGTTCCTCACAAGATAGCTACATTCTTTACACAACCGCAAGAGGTTTTCTGCATCTGTCCGACTGATTGCTCCATGATACCAGCTACAAAAGAGACAAAAGCCACCAATCAGTGGAGAGTAAAGATAAATTTGCCTTAAATTTACAAATCAGCTCAAGATATAACACTCCTAATGCTCTAAAGGCAATTCAAAAATCCAAACAAGTAGAAGATACAATAGCTAGAATTCATTTGGCATAATCTGCATTGCATAAACTGGATGATATCATCATCTGGCAAATGGAGTATTTAATTTAAAATAATTGAACATTTCCTCTCCCCTCCCAGATCTCCCTAGGGCTCTTTTTTGCCCTGGGAAAACTTTTGGGAGCTTCAGGGGAGCTTCTTTTCTTTCCTGGGGAGAAAGTTTTAATAGCTAAAAATTGCCACTGGATGATCCTTGGCAGTCCTGATCTTGGGGATGGCAATCTGGCAACAGTTTTTGGCTATTAAATGCTCTCCTGAAACCCTGATGTTCCCAAAGATTTCCCCTGGACAAAAGCGAGCCTCAGATCCTGAAAGGAGGAACGACAGGAAGTTTTCAATTAATTTAAATTAAATAATCTGGAGTGTACTTTTTCATGGGGGAGGAAGGCAAAATTTATTCCCCAGTGAGGCCACAAAGGGGTCTGTTGAGGGAGTTGCATGCAGCCAATATGTTCTTCTTTGCCCAACCATGCTATTACAGTGGTGCCTCGCTTAATGATTACCTCATTAAACAAAGAAAACGGTTTTTGATGAAGTTTTTGCGATCGCTACTGCAATCACAAAACGATGTCCCTACGGGGAAAATCGCTTAACGATGATCGGTTCCCTACTTCAGGAACTGATTTTTTGCTAGATAACGATTTTAAAACAGCTGATTGGCGGCTCTAAAATGGCCACCCGCTGTGCAAAATGGCTCCCCACTGTGCTTTAGGACGGATTCCTCGCTTTACAGGCACCGGAAAATGGCCACCCTATGGAGAATCTTCGCTGGACGCTGAGGTATTTAGCCCATTGGGATGCACTGAACCGGTTTTCAATGCATTTCAATGGGTTTTTTAATTTCGCTTCACAAGGATTTTGCTTAACAGTGATTTCAACGGAACGGATTATCCTCATCAATCGAGGCACCACTGTACAGTTTTTTAATCCTACATATATGCTGAGAATGGAAAATTCTGCAGGAAACTACGGATTTCTAGAATTCAAGGATGTTCTTGGTTGGGACAGACAGTGACCGCCCTTATATTTTTGTTGGACTTAGTGTCCATCTTGACTGAAGCAAACCAAGGTCCACTTAACTCAACAGGTGGACAGAATCCTGTGGGTGCTCAGAAGCAGGCCTCAAGGCAATAATCATCCTTGTTTATTTCCCAGTACCTCTTGTTCAGAACTATATTATGCTTGTACAGTATATGGAGGTTCTTCTTACCAATAATAGCTAATAACTCTTAGTGACTATTCTCTAGGAATTGTTAAGATCCATCTAAGCTAGTGCTGTCTTATGTCAATGAATTCCACCTGCTAATTATCTTTCCAGAAATATTACCAGCTCTGAATATATTGTCAATCAACTTCACTGAATGACTCTGTGTTCTAACAGGAAAAGGAAGAAAATCTCTCTCCATCTATCTTCTACACTTCCATCCTATTCCATTTTGTTTGCCTTTTTTCTAAACATAAAAGGACCAAACACTGCAGTCTTTCCTCAATGGAAAAAGCACTCTAGCCTCTTTTTTTTCAATCACTTTGTACACTGTCCTCCAAATGGCTGTTCTATAGACATAAACAAAAGCATAGCTGCCATCTTGTTTTAAATATCTTTGCTAATAACTCTTCACCTATTTCACTGCTGCAACTGTAGTGAAGTTTCATTAGTTTTATTTATTTATTTATTTACTTAAATTATTTATATGCTGCCTTTCTCCCCATAGGGGACCTAAGGCAACTTGCAAGAAATAAGAAATTTAAAAACGCTATATAAACATCACATTTAAAAAGCAATTAAATTCTTCTCCTTTATGATCACAGGTCCACCAGCAGGTATATGCATTTAGGATTTTGTCTTCTCATAATTCATCCATTTGATAAACATACTGATATTCTGACTGTGCAAAGTCCCCAGAACGTCTCCTGTCCTTTGTATTTTTGCCCTCATGTTGCCTTCATACACTCCAAAATGAAAGGTTTTGCAGCTTTAATGATTCTGTTAAAGTTGATAATACCCATTCCATGAGTATTATATTAAAGCCTTTATATTACAGTCAGAGGATATTCCATGGGCCATGTCACATGCTACATTTGCTAGGTGTACATGTAAAAGATTGCTATGTGTACCCTTCGAAAGCTGTGACTATGACAAATATATCTGCAAGCATACATCACATTGCTATACTCAGCAACCTCTCTACTGTGTGTGCACACTGGTAAACTTGAATTTACAACCGCATAATGTATGAAATAGTCCTTTTACAGGATAATTATAACCAAATGCAGATTTATTGAGAACAATAAAAAGTACAGAAGAAATGTGCAATACTGACATAGCACCTCAAACCTGTTTAGGAACCCTGCAACATCTTCCAAACATAGCTTTCATGGCCTTCCTTATCCACCCAACCCAAACTGAAAATTTCGGCTTAACTTACATTTGTTTTTCAAGTGGGATAGTTGGATCCACTCTTTCCCCCAGGATTCCACAGAATTCAGGGCTACCATGCTTGATGGGTTTGAAGCCTCCCCCTGGTGCCCGGAGCTGTCGGCGGCGATCACTTGAAGATGGAGAAGGGGAAGACTGCCTCATTTCTCCTCCATTAAACTGGGCTGAAAAAAAGGTTCAGATAAAGCAGTTACCTTCAAATCAAGACAAACGCAGAACAGTTTTAAATAACAGTGAATCAGGTTCCTTACATCTAAAACGGCATTAAATGTTGCCCATCTAAATTCCTTAATAGGGCATGCGTTGTTCCCAACCCCATATTTACACATGTTGATGAATGCAAAATGTTAAATACATCATTGCAGTGCTGCAAGTCCTTCAGTGAAGATTGCTCTACAGCTTTTGCAGAAACGTATCATGCTAGCATTTGATAGACAATAAACAAATGAAAATCATGGAAATAGTTTCTGACTGGCTCCTTATACTAATTACAGTTTTAGGTGGAAATTAATTTCCCAAACAAATTTTAATAGACGGATAGTGTTCTGCTGCCTTCCTCTCACAGGCACTCAGGGCTGGGTGTGGGTTGATTTTTATGGTTTCCCATCACATCTCCCAAGTCCTCAAACAGCCACATGCAGAGACCTTTCCAAATAGCAGTAGCCACAGTATAAGCCAATGACAGTTTTTATTGCCATTCCCAATGTCTTCACTAATAACTAACTGAGACAAGTAAGAGGATTGCTAGGATACTCTTTCTGTGTAGACATCTGGATTCTTTTTTGTCTTCAACTGGAGAAAGGCTTTGAGGATTGCAACACAGATATGTTACAAGCAGTCTTGAAAAAGAACAGCAATCCAGCTTTACCCTGAACAGCAATCCAGCATTTCTACTAGAAATTGTTTATTTATATGTTGGAAAGAGCACAGACCACTCATGTACTAAAGAGACCAATATCAGAGTAAGTGACTGTTCTGTGTGTGCCTCTTGCATGAACTACATTTCTGCAGAAATGCAACACAGTCTGCTCTTCACCATCCTGGTATCATGATACAAAGAAGGTCAGGACAGAAAGTGAATCACGCAAAGTTAGCAGGCAGCCTCCTCCAAGGATGAGTACTTTAGGCTCAAATAAGCCTTCAGTTACTTTCTTTCTTATGCAAGGCTAACACTTCTGACACACAAAGCCAGTGGTGTAATGGTTGTTGGAAGTACAGCTGCTCATAGAGAGAATCTCCTCAGCTGCACCTCACAAGGAGAGTTCAAAAATGCAGGCAGCTGTATTATTCCTTATCAACAAATGAGCAGCTATCTTATGATTTTCCATATAAGGCAAAGTTCCCCTTGACAATTTTTGTCCAGTCGTGTTCGACTCTAGGGGGCGGTGCTCATCCCCATTTCCAAGCCATAGAGCCAGCGTTTTGTCCGAAGCCAATCTTCCGTGGTCACATGGCCAGTGCGCCTTAGACACAGAACGCTGTTACCTTCCCACCAAGGTGGTCCCTATTTATCTACTTGCATTTGCGTGCTTTCGAACCGCTAGGTTGGCAGGAGCTGGGACAAAGTGAACAAGCTTATATTACAATGGAGAGGGTATGAAACAGTGTCTGTCCCAGCCATCATGATGACTGCAACTAAGCTCACTGGAAACAGAGGAGCCTCCGGCAGGGATCAAGTGCCAATCCCTGCTATTCAGGAAGTCCTCAGGCTTTGACCCTGTGAGCTGTGCTTCCATTACATTACTGGAACCAACTCTACCATTATGCAGAATGAGAGATATGCCTTCAGGCAACAAATGTGCCCTCTAATATCCATGGCTTTCATCTACTCTCCTCTGACTGTGATCCTCCTGAGCCACTAGTAGCCACACCTGGTTACTGCTGAATCTTGATTATGGTCAGGGCCACAACCTGAGTTAGGAAATAACACGTTAGTCTTAATGCATTAATGCTGAAATCACTTTTGAACGGAAGAAGAGAACGAGCAGACTAATACATGTGATCTTTTCAAAATAACGCTTGAAAGGAGTGTATTATTTCCAAGCTCCTGTGCCTCAATGAGTTACCATTTCTGAAGATATCATAGGTAGGCAGAGCCCCTGGGAAAGGCTTAGACCAAGTAAGCAGGTAGAAAGGCCGCCCGCCAAGATCATACATTCCAACCTTTCTCAAAGTAATGCCCTTCTGATATGCTGAACTACAATCCTCCTTTTTCCTGACTATTACTGATGCTGGCTGAAGGTGATAAGAGCTGCAAGGTCAATGAACAAGGCAATGGTATCAATTCAAGTGGCCATTTCAAAAAATATTTTTTTCCCTCAGAAAAGCCATGAAAGGGATCCCAAGGATAACTTTTGAAAGAAGACAAGCAATCTTTGGATTAGAAGTCATTCTAACACATTTATTCACAGAACTACATCGCTACTAATTTAGGATAAAATATGAGAACTGTCAGGGTTCAATGGTTCCTAAAATTTGCAGGTCAAATTGACATTCGGACTCTAAATTTGAAATGTCAATACAAGCTTCTACCTGAATGTGCCTAAAGATCAACTCAGATCCAACTGTTTGAGAAGTCCAGAGTGAATAAAGAGTAATGAGATATTATTCATATGCAGATGTGGAAAGTTTACAGTCAGAAATACTACATGTAAGAACTTTTTAAAAAAATCCTAACTCCACATATTGCTTCAAAAAGAAAGGGAACATAATAGATGCAAAAATATAAATGTGGTTTGTGTCTTATAGTTTACTGTATCTAACCATTTGGGGGATGGTACTTGACCCTTAGGAAACCTTTGATGTAGCTACTAAACGTACTGGTAAGTGGAAGACTTCATTAATATTTCTATTTCTCATCATTCCCAACAGTTCATAAATGGGTTGTGAACACTGATAGGATGAGGGGCAAGTCTGCTTTAAGTATAGTCTCTTGTTCCTTCCTTCCTTCCTTCCTTCCTTCCTTCCTTCCTTCCTTCCTTCCTTCCTTCCTTCCTTCCTTCCTTCCTTCCTTCCTTCTGCGTTTTATGCCTGGAAATTTCAAAATAGAGTCAGAGACTGTTTAAAAGCATTTATAAATAACTGTGTGCTATCAAATTCTGATTTATGGCAACTCTTCTGGGGGTTTTCTAAGGTACGGGGTACTCAAATTGTAGGTCAATAAAAGTTCTTCTGTACCAACAGGTAAGCACTCAGAAGTGGTTTATCATTCCTTTCTTTTGGGGCCATCCTGAGCTGTGCAGCTTGCCCAAGGCCACACAAGCTGGCTCCAATCTCTTGAACTGCAGCCAGATGCTTAACTCACTGAACTATCCAGCCCGCTTTAAGCATTTATAGCCTAATTCAATTACCAAGACCTCTTTGGTTCATTGTGTGTAATGTAAAAATACCTCTACAGTTTTGGCTTCATATGTAGGCCGCTGTCCCTACCACTTGTGTATGAGGGGGTGCTGATAAGTATTGAGTCTTTCCCAGAAAAAAATGAGCTAGGAAGCTGTAACTGCCACACTATTCTACATATTCCCCCAGGAGGTCAATGCACTTGTGACATCTGTCCTGCAGCTTCTTAAGTCCCTGCAAATAAAATTCTTCCGACTGCTGGTGTAGCCACTCATTTGCAGCATTAGTTTCCTTCAGAACACACCCAACTTGTTATCCCTTTAGGTGTTTTTTGAGTTTGGGGAACAGATAATAGTTAGAAGGAGCCAGGTCGGGAGAATAGGGTGGATGGAACATCACTTGAAAGCCTAAGGTCATCAGTTTGGCCATTGTTTCACCTGCAGTGTGTGATGAGGCGCTGTCATGCAACAGGATGACACCTTTGGAGCGCTTTCCTCGATGTTTTTCCTTGATGTTTTGTCTCAGCTTCGTCAATAAAGCACACTAATATTTTGCATTGGTTCGAGGTAGTCCACCAGCAGAACTCCCTTCTTATCCAAAAAAACTGTTGCCATTTGCTTCTGCACCGACCTTTACACTCGGAACGTCTTTGGCCTGGGGGAACCACTGTGCCTCAATTCCTTAGACCAGGGGTCTCAAACTCAATTTACCTGGGGGGCCGCTGGAGGCAGAGTCTGGGTGAGGCTGGGTTGCATCAGATTTTCCGCCAAGTGGAACAAGAGTCCGAGGAAGCCGCCCAGGAATTTCCTTAGCCCGGCTGGGGCTTCGAGGAGGAAAAGGAGGAGGGACGCAAGCCCTCGTCACCAGCCACAACCCCCTCCGGCTCCTGCTTCACTACTACCACCACCAGCAGCAGCAGGAGGATGAAGTGGAGAAGGGAGGGAGCGCCGGTGACTGCCTAGTCGGAGGGGCGGGGGGACACACACGACATACTTTTTTAAAAACCCTCACAGAATTGCCTTGCCAGACAAGAAAAGCTCCTATCAGTACCCACAAAATCAAACATAACGTGGCGGGCCCCCCACAGGTGCACATGCATGTGTGCGCATGCACAAACACACACACACACACACACACACACGGAGGCCCAGCAACCTTCCTCTGAGGGCCCCCCTTAAAAAATGGCGCACTCAGCAGCAGCAGCTACCCCCACCACGACAGAGGAGCAAACTTTGTGAGGAGAGCCCACGCAGCCTCCAGAGCCAAAGCAGGATGAAGAGGAGGAGGAAGCACCACTGGGTGCAGAGAGAGAAAGAGAGCCAGAGAGCCGCTTCCCTGGAAGAGGTGGCAGCGGCAGCTGCTGTTGGCGGCACTGTTGGAGGCGCTCTTTGAGGAAAGGCTGGGAGCGAGCTCCGCTCTCAGGCATCACTCGTTGGCAGCTCGGGCGCTTGGGGAAAAGGGCCGGCAGCACGCCTCACTCGCTGGCTCTTCCCCAAGACAGTGCCTCTTGTACCCTCCATCTGGAACTGCAGCCTGCCAGCTTTTTTGACTCTTGACAGCAGAGGACGCATGGGCACTTTGCGGGGGCAGGCAAGGCGGGGGCCTCAAACTATCATCCGGCGGGCCACAAATGGCCCCTGGGCCGCATGTTTGAGACCCCTGCCTTAGACTGTTCCTTTGTCTCAGGATCATAAAAGTAGATCCATGTCTCATCATCAGTTACCAGTTTGCCCAGGAAATCTGACTCATTTCGTGCCAAATGTTCCTAAACAGCCACTGATGACTCCACATGTTTCCTCTTTTGTTTGGTTGTCAAAAGTTTGGGGATCCACTTTGCTGCCAGCTTTCTCATTTCCAAGTCGTTGTGGATAATGGCACCATCTCTCTCAGATATATTCTCAGATATATAGCAATACTTTTGGCTCGTATTCGGTGGTCCTCCATGATCATGTCATGGATGGCTTTCACATTTGCAGGCACAGAGACAGAAATAGGCCTTCCACTGGGTTTCTCACTTTCAACACCGAAATGGCCAGTTTTAAAATTGACAATCCAACGTTTAACTGTTGCATATGAAGGGCCACCGTCACCCATAGTTTGTGACATTTCATCATGGATCTGCTTTGCACCTTTCCCTTGGAGAAACAGGAACTTGATTATGGTCCTATGCTCTTCGACACTGAACTTTTCTGGAGGTAGTTGATTTTTGCACCATTGAATACAGACAAATTGGCCAATACACCCTGCAAATTTATAGCTTCCAACTCTATTTTTTTTTCTGGGAAAGGCTCAATACTTATCAGCACCCCCTCGTAGATTTACATTTGTTCAGGACAGCCCCTGAATAAAACTTCTGTCATTCTAATTTTACCTGTTTCTTCTTTTAAATTTGTTACTGCCTTTATGTTTTTTTACAATTCATGTTTGTAATGAATTTAAAGCATGTTGGAGGTTTATCTGGATTAAAAAGTGGAAGCACAAATAATATTTAGATAAATAAAGAGACCAGCGTGCCTGCGTGAGGAGGAAGCCTCTTTTCCAGAAGAGCTGCTCGGCCCCCTCTGTGTCTGCAGGACCAGGTCCTGCTGCTCCGGCTGCCTCATCCCCTTTGAACACCAGCCACCTGGCCGAGGGAGAGAGAGAGCTCTTAGCCAGAGCTGCTTTTGGGACCTGACCAGACCAGCGTGCCTGCGTGAGGAGGAAACCAGGGACCATCGGCCGGCCACAGCCACTGGGTGAGAGGCAGTGGACTGTGGTTGGGCCCCTGCTGGACGCCAGCCCCCTTTTCCAGAAGAGCTGCTCGGCCCCCTCTGTGTCTGCAGGACCAGGTCCTGCTGCTCCAGGCTGCCTCATTCCTCTCAACATAAGCCACATGACTTGGTGGGGGGGAGAGAAGGGGCTTTAGAAATGTTTTATTTTATATATGTTTTAAATGTTTTTTTTAAATTGTTTTTAATTGCCATCAATTAAGAAGAGACCCACAGCGGATCTAATGGAACAGGAAGGGGGGAGGGCGTTGGAGGGGGCAGCCATTGAGGTGGTGCTGGGTAGGGGAAGGAATGGCGGTGGGGGTAGAACATGCCCGCGTAGGAGAAGAGAAGTTAGATATCTTACATCTATCCTCTCTTCTAGTCCTACTCCCAACCAGATGGTATCAGGCGACCATATCAGCAAACCCTCGAGCCACACGGTGCTGTTGATGAACGCCAGGTCAGTACAAAATAAAACTGCCCTCATCCATGATGTAATTCTGGATGAGGGGGCTGACCTGGCGTGCATTACTGAGACCTGGGTGGGAGAGGAGGGTGGTGTTTCCCTCTCCCAGCTGTGTCCACCTGGGTACTCGGTCCAGCACCAAGGTCGCTCGGAGGGTCGGGGAGGGGGAGTTGCTATAGTCTATAGGAGTTCTATCTCCTTGACCAGACTTCCTATCCCTTTGAGAGGAGGTCTCGAGGGCCTGTATTGAGTGTTGGGCTCGTGAGACAGGTTAGGGATTCTGTTGGTGTACCGCCCACCCTGCTGCGTACCAACAGTCTCCCTGCCTGAGCTGACGGAGCTAGTCTCGGACCTGGTGTTGAGGACTCCCAGGCTGTTGGTGCTGGGGGACCTCAACATTCACGCCGAGGCTCCCTTGACTGGGGCAGCTCAGGACTTCATGGCCACCATGACAACCATGGGACTGTCTCAATGTGTCATCAGCCCAACGCATGAGAAGGGCCATACCTTGGACCTGGTTTTCTCAACGGGACTGGAAGATGGTGGTTTGGATGTGGAGGGGTTGGTTGTGACCCCATTGTCATGGTCAGACCACTTCCTGGTCAAGTTTAGTCTATTAGCTTCTTCTTCCCTCTGCAAGGGTGGGGGATCGATTAAGATGATCCGCCCTCGGAGACTAATGGATCCAGATGGATTCCTGAATGCTCTGGGGGATTATCCGTCTGATATGGTCGGCGCTCCTGTCGAAGCTCAGGTCACCCTATGGAATAAGGAGATGACCCGGGCCGTTGACACGATTGCGCCTAAGCGCCCTCTCCCTGCTCGCCGAGCCCAGACAGCCCCTTGGTATACTTCTGAACTGCGGGCGATGAAGCGAGAGGGGAGACGGCTGGAGCGCAGGTGGAGGAAATCCCGCTGGGAGTCCGACCGAACACGACTTAGAGCCCACTATCGGGCCTATTTCGTGGCAATACGGCTGGCGAAACGGCAATATTTCTCCAGCCGTATTGCTTCCTCAGAATGTCGCCCAGCTGAGCTGTTTCGGGTGGTCCAGGATCTTCTTCAACCGGGAAATCCGGTGGAGGTCCTGGACTGCTCATCAGCTCGCTGTGATGAGTTTGCCATCCATTTTGAGGAAAAAATCGCTCAGATTCGCAGTGGGTTGGACTCCACAGTTACTGCAGAATCAGAGGATGTGTCCGGCGCACCGTGCTTTGGTCAGGTATTAATGGATGAGTTTCAATTGTTGAGACCTGAGGATGTGGACAGGGTGCTTGGATCTGTCCGTTCTACCACAACTCCGCTCGACCCTTGCCCATCCTGGCTAATTAGAAGATCAGCCAGGGGGGTTCGCACCTGGGTCCAGGAGGCCGTGAACACCTCTTTGAGAGAGGGAGTGGTCCCTACCACCTTGAAAGAGGCGGTAATTCGACCACTCCTTAAAAAGCCAAACCTGGACCCAAGGCTGGTGGCGAACTACCGACCAGTAGCGAACCTCCCTTATTTGGGCAAAGTGTTGGAGCGGGTTGTGGCTGGGCAACTCCAGGCGCTGCTGGATGAAACGGATTTTCTGGATCCATTTCAATCGGGTTTCAGGCCGGGTTTTGGTACAGAGACTGCCTTGGTCGCCCTGTATGATGACCTTTGCCGGGAGAGAGACAGGGGGAGTGTGACCCTGTTGATACTCCTGGACCTCTCAGCGGCTTTTGACACCATCGACCATGGTGTCCTTCTGGATAGGCTGGCTGGGTTGGGAGTTGGGGGCACTGTTTTACGGTGGTTCCGCTCCTTCCTGGCTGACCGTGTCCAGAGGGTGGTGCTGGGGGACAGTTGCTCTGCCCCATGGCATTCATGTCATGGGGTTCCTCAGGGCTCGATACTGTCCCCCATGCTGTTTAACATCTACATGAAACCGCTGGGAGAGGTCATCAGGAGGTTTGGGCTGAGGAGTCAGCAATATGCTGACGACACTCAGCTCTACCTCTTGTTTTCCACCAATCCAGGTGAGGCGGTTTCTGTGCTGAACTCGTGTCTGGACCTGATAATGGACTGGATGAGGGTCAATAAATTGAAACTCAATCCAGACAAGACGGAAGTGCTGTTAGTGGGTGCTTTGCCAGACAGGCTGGAGGGCCATCTCCCTGCCCTGAATGGGGTTACACTCCCCCTAAGGGACAGGGTCCGCAGCTTGGGGGTGCTCCTGGACCCCAGTCTAACACTGGAAGCCCAGGTGGACTCGGTGGCCAGGGGCGCCTTCCTCCAGCTGCGGAAACTATACCAGCTACGGCCCTACCTGGACGAGCGGAGTCTCATGACAGTTACACATGCACTGGTAACATCCCGTATAGATTACTGCAATGCGCTTTACGTGGGGCTGCCTTTGAAGACGGTCCGGCGACTGCAACTGGTTCAGAATCGAGCGGCGCGGCTGGTGAGTGGTGTGGCCGCCAGGGACCATATCAAGCCGATTCTGCACAAGTTACATTGGCTACCAGTTGCTGCCCGGGCCCAATTCAAAGTGCTTGTTTTGACATATAAAGCCCTAAACGGCTTGGGCCCTGGATACCTGAAGGACCGCCTCCTTCCATATGAGCCTACCCGGCAGTTAAGATCTAGCCAGGGGGCCCTTTTGAAAGAGCCATCCCTCAAGGAGGTAAGAGGGATGGCTTGTAGACAAAGGGCCTTCTCGGCAGCTGCCCCCAGACTATGGAATGCCCTCCCGACTGAGATTCGTCTGGCGCCGACACTGATGACATTTCGGCGCCAGGTCAAAACCTTCCTGTTCCAGAAGGCTTTTAACTGAAATAATATTAACTGTGGGTCTGATGGCAATTTTATATATATTTTAATTGTATTTTAATTGTACATATTTTTATTGTATTTTAAATGCTGTAAGCCGCCCAGAGACCTTTGGGTAGTGTGGGCGGCATATAAATTAAATAAATAAATAAATAAATGTTTTAAAAATAGTTTACAAATTAAAGAGAGCCATTCTCTACATTCTGTGTTTATGAAGGAGAAGAGCATCCATACTGGCAGCACATGAATACAGGAGGAAAGCAAAGGTGAGGAAAAGTAATATCTAAATATCACAGCAAGGGATAAAACGAAACAACAACCGCAGCACTGTGTTTGCATGCAACTATGAGAAACTATTTTCAGCACAGAAACTTCAACAGCAGATATAAGACTGGGCATATTTTTGGCTGCTGAACTTTGTCCAGTTATTTACACAGACATTTTCTCAGTTATTTCATCACTGTGAGACAATCAAAGAGAAAACATTCAGTAGTCCTAAGAATTTGTGTTGTTTCCTGGAAAAGCCCATTGACTTAACTGAGAGAGGGAAGTAGAAATATATGGATTTCTTTCAGAAAGCTTAGGCAGACTCTAAAATATTTATTATACTATTTATGCATGCCACTTTCTCTACTGAAATGCTTCCTTAATTCTGAGGAGATCTCAAAAGGAGTAAAATTCAAGAAAGATTCAAAGAGCCCGAAAAACCCACAACAACCATTACATCCCAGCCGTGAAAGCCTTCGCGAATACATTCAAGAAAGACTTGGATGGAATCAGTGCTGCTCGTACCATCCTGGCAAGGCTCTCTATGTGTAAGAGTAGTTAAGTACACACAGTCAAGGCACGTTTGGCAAATGTCATTTCAGGGGAGCAAACACACTCTTGAAAATGCATTTTTAAAAATCACACTAACCCTTGCACTGCAACAGGGGAGGGAAATCTGTGCAACTCAAATAGATCCTTAGGCAAATACGAAGTCCAACATGCAAACAGTAAGTCGAACTAAGCAGCAGGGATGTTGGCAAGTCTTTGGGTCCGTGTCCTTGGTACCAAGTCCCGAGACCCCAGTCTGAGTCCCTATTAAAAACAAACTCATTTCCCCAGAAAAAAAGAGAGAGGGATAAGTGGGTTCTCAACTGCGAGTAGAGTCCGAGTCACTGAAACAAAACCCCGAGTGGAGTCACCGGTGCGACTTAAGTTCAACTTGACAATGAGTCCTGCAACAGGAGTCCACATCCTTGCCAAGCAGTATGCGGAAGGAGCACAGCCAACATTGGTTTTCCATTGCTTTCAAAAATCCTTCCATGGATCCCAGTGAGACTTTCAGCAATGCAGGGCTTGAAGCCATTGATTCATCTTTGTTTCTCACAAAATAACCCCGCATGCCACTGCTGCAAGAAAGAATCCCCACTGAGCTGAGGGGATAATTAGTGAGGGTGGGGTTTTTGAGGGAAGTCTTTACAAAAAAATAAAAATAAAATTAGAAAAAAAAACCCTGGGAGGCTGGATGTGGAACCTCCATAAAGCATATTTAGGACAAGATCTGGACATTCCCCATTGGCAAAGAGAAGGCAAAAGATGGGAGGAGGGGCAGGAGAAGAGAGATTTAATTTGGTGCATGTACAGGATTTGTTATATTAACCTTTATTAAAATACTAAATGACCAGAACTCAATAGTATAACTTTATGGTTTGGTAGGAGTGATGCCATATGCCTGCAGGAAGCCTTATATGAGTTGGACCTTAAATGGCGCTACATGAATGGTATAATTACAAAAAATGATTCATGTAAATTAAAATGTTCAAAAGCTCACAGAATAATAATGGAGAAGCAAAAGGTGCTGCAAAGAATTAGCCTGCTCAAATGGTTCATAAAATTTAATTACACTTCATGTATTTATTCTGTTAAATAGCAGTACTTTTAATGTTGCCTATCATTGTGGAAGACGTGCGCATAATCCCTTAAAAGAATATTTGTGTTTAGACAAATCAGGCAGCCAAACACTACTGACAGAATCTAATTCATTTACAACAACCTGCAAGTAATTAAAAGCTGCAAGCAATTATTTAACGTATGAGAAGACAAACAGGAAACTTCACTAATTTGTGTGTGCGAGGAAGGCAAGGAAATCACAAGTTTAACACTGCAGTTCTTTGCCTATTTACTATGAAACAGATCTCACGGAGTTCAATGGAACTTACTCCAACACAGGAATCCCTAGTAGGCTTGCAATCTAAATGGCAAATACTAACATGAACTTAATCAAGGATAACATTACAGTATTACTTTCATAGGTTTTGCTGAGAAAGCCTATCAAATATAGGGTAAATTAAAAACATCTTTATTAAGCTTCTGATAGTTGAAGCGTAAATCTTTTGGACAAAAACTGGAGATATTATTGGCTTATTTTTATAGCCACTTAAGAGCTTTTGTCTGCAATGTTTTTGTGTCTCACTGTTCCGAACATTCCTTGTAAATAAATAAATAAATAAATAAATAAATAAATAAATAAATAAATAAATAAATAAATAAATTAATTTAAAAAGGTAAATCCAAAACACATGAAGAGATGCAACAGCAGCCCTTTTCTAATTCCCTATCAGGAACAGTGAAATGCTCCCATCATAACCAGTACAGAGGCAGAGCAGAATGACCCCTTGTTACTGGAGCCCTGTTCAGATCTGAGAAAAAAGGCCAAAGCAATGGCTCCTAGAGCTACAAAAGGCAGCCTCCTCTCTGTGGATGTACAGTGTTTTGAGCTCATAGTAAACTTAATTCAATTATGATCAGTACAGTATCAGTTCCCTTGTGACCTATTAGCATACAATAGCCAGCACACGGGTCCAGAATTACTGGTTCAAAGTGTGAAAAGACTTTTATAGGACTTAGTTTGGTACGGTCAACATAGAATTTCAATAGGGAAAACTGAAATGAAATATCTTCTAACTTTATCCAGTAACAGAAATAAAAATGCATCCTGTCAGCATTTTTCTAGACAATGAAAAAAAAAATTAAAAATAGACTGTCACAAACAGGCCATTTTGAGCATCACGGAAGGAAGAATAGGATGTAAGTATAATAAATAAACATTTAGCAATAAAATAGAAGCAATTTATTTATCCATTTGAGAATCGAAAGTCTGATTTCCAAATAATAAAATCCAAAAATGTACTTCCATTATGAGAACTCTTCACTGCAGCTAAGCACTATTCTCACATACTCAGTTATGAGCTAAAATAAATGGTTATTGATTTTCCTTTCCCCCCTTTTCTAAGCAGGATGGTGATATGGAAGCAAATGGATGAGGTCCTTCAGCCAAGGTTCTTAAGTCCTATTGCTCCTACCTGGGAGTGCCCTCGTCAGATATTGACCACCCATGGTTTATTTATTGAAATTGTAAACAAAGGATCATAAAAACACATTTTAAAGCTTTCCACGTATCCTTTGCAAGAAAGCACATAGCTCCAAGGGCCATGGGAATTCACCCATTCTATTCATTACTTGAGGATATTTGCTAACATATGAATTTGCCCTCTGGCTGAAGACATTTGCTATTACTAAAATCACACATAAACTATTCAGATTTCTGTTTCAGTGTCAGACAGACAGGTGAACCACTGTTCTGTCTTTCAAAATGGTGCCTCTAAATGAAAAATTTATGTCTGGATTGCACATAATCACCACACACCTGTGTGGGAAGCAAGCAAAAGCAGCAGCAGCTCAAGCATTCACCATATTTGGAAAACTATCAAAAAGAGTACGTTTTAGCATGTCTACTGTGCAGCTCTTAGTAAAACAATGCATTAGAACAAGAAATACATCAATTCAGATTAACAGATTTGGGAAAAAAAAATCAAACCTATTGCCCAGTGTGATGAACACATAACTCCTATGAAAAAAAGTTTTATTTGATAAAATTTATGACAGAATACATTTTGAAATGCTTTTTAAGTTGTGTACAGCGGCTATCAAATAAGCCCTCCAGTCTTGATTGTTGTGAAAGATGCTCAGTGAGGAAAAATTCCTTTTATTGCTAGTTTCCTATTCTTGAGTGCTGCCTTCAGTATGCAGTTTAAAAACTGCACATTAATGCAATTAATCTAACACTAAGGTCAATGTTTGAAGACAGGATGGGAAGGCTTGAGAGGGCAGCTGGAGCTTAAGCAGAGTAGAGACTACTTAAAACGATTACAGGTCAGACTGTGTTCGTCTTTGAGTTTGCCTCTACTCCAAGCCGTTTTGCCATCTCTCAAAGCCCTGTTCACAGGCCCATCTCAGCTGGCAGGTAGCAACGTGCAGATCCTTTTTGGCCAAAGTGCTGTAACTGTGGAACTCTCTCCTGGGATAATCCATCAAAGCCCTATTCATTTTCATCTGAATTTGAAATTTGCCTCACCTTAGTATTTCACTACTGCCCTGTTTTTTGCTGCTAGTTTATGTGTGTGTGTGCGCGTGTGTGTGTTGTAGTAGTTGCGTAAAGGCAAAGGTTCCGCTTGATAATTTTTGTCCAGTCGTGTTCGACTCTAGGGGGTGGTGATCATCCCCGTTTCCAAGCCATAGAGCCAGCGTTTGTCCGAAGACAAACTTCCGTGGTTACATGGCCAGTGCGACTTAAACACGGAACGCTGTTACCTTCCCACTGAGGTGGTCCCTATTTATTTACTCGCATTTGCATGCTTTCAAACCGCTAGGTTGGCGGGAGCTGGGACATGCGACGGGCGCTCACTCCGTCGCGTGGATTCGATCTTACGACTGCTGGTCTTCTGACCCTGCAACACAGAGGCTTCTGCGGTTTAGCCCGCAGCACCACCATGTCCCCAGAGCGCCACCACGTCCCCAGTAGTTGCATACCAGTTGATAAAATAGGATATGAATTCCACAAAAAATAGACCTCTGCTAAAGCAGAAGCAATATACAGTAGATGGCTTTACTAACATTTAAAAAAGATAATAAATTTAACACTCCAGTAATAATAAGCCAGAGTCATTATCATCAAGCGGTGAAGTTCTGCATAAACACGTATGTTCTGAACAGCCACTCCAAATTGACTAGTCTTTTCATATAGGGAAGCATCTTCAGATAGTGACCCACTGACGATGTTCTGAGGTAGTAGTTCCTTATTTGCAGAATGACCAATAAGATCTCCACTAAAGATCTCAGGGGTCACCTGGGCATGTAAGAGGGAAAGGGTTCCCCCCTCCCCCCCAGATTTCTTGGTCATCTCAGAACTTTGAACATGGCTTGGTAGCTAGCAGGCAGGCAGCCAGTGCTGTTTTCAACACAGGTGTTCCTTGTGCACCATTTGGGCGCTCCGCCTAGCTGCCGCATTTTGCAGTGGCTACAACTTTTGAATTAGACACAAAGGCAGCTCCACTCTATAGTTCATAGATTGAGATTAATCATGCGGTTATATAGCACTTGTTCTACATTTGTTTTTATGTCGTTTGTTTTAACTGTATGCTGCCTGCATGGAGGAAAAACTGAACAATCAGGTGCTGCTGAATCAGTTCCATTTCATCCACCATTCTGTTTCTAATCTTGCATAGCCAGATGCCTCTGAGAATCTCATAGGCAGGGGGGCATCAAGGAGACCTTTCTCTAGCACTCTAGAGGTACACTGATTCTATAGACTACAATTCCATTTAGGTCCCACAGTTAACAGGGCCATCCTGTACCTACCTGACAAACAGCAACATGTCTGTATCTCCCTCTTATTGAGCAGCTAGGCTTTATAGTCACTTGGGCAGATGCAAGTGTCTACTCATCACAGTTACAAGAACAACAAAAGTCATCATAATGCCTGACATGAGAGAAGGATGTAGTGCCTCATTCTGTTCCCTAGCTTATCTCCCCATGTCACTTTAAATTTACTGGCAAAGGTAAAGTACTGTATTTGCCGCCGTACAAGATGACTTTTTGGCCCTGAAAAACATGCCTCCAAGTGGGGGGGGGTCATCTTGTACACCGGGTGCATGTCTAGCAAACCCTCCCTCTCTCCCAGCGAAGTCACTTACCTGGTAGTAAGACCCAGTAGAGCCCCGCTCCTAGCCTGGGAACAGCCTGACTCTAGCGCCGAACAGCTGACTGTCGAAACAGCAGAGAGGCAACACCCATTTTGAGATGCGACCACATGGCTGCTGCCTCTCCAAAATGGCTGCCACCTCCGAAAAGGAACCAAAAGGGGCAAAAGGAACTCTCCCCATGATGCAGCCAAAGCAGAATCACGCATGTGGAAGAGGGGGTAGTCTTATACAGCAAGTATATAACAAACTCTACATTCTGAGTGGGAATGTTGGGGGGCCATCTTATACTCCCAGTCGCCTTATACACCGGCAAATACGGTACTTGTGCAAGCGCAGTGGTAAGTCTTCTATCCAGGAGCATAAACAAAACAAGTACAGTAACTCTACAATTGGTAAATGCAAACAATCCCAATCAATGGTTCTCAAACTTAACCCCCAACTCCAGAAACCCTAGTGTACATGATCAGTGGTCAGATTCTGGGAGTTGTAGTCAAATAATATTTGGAGGCCCAAGGTTAGGATCCTCTGATCTAGATCATGACTTGTTTTGCAGCATTCTGATCTCTGAAGATGGAGCAAAGCACCTCATCCTGGCGCTTTTGCTCTACCTTACTTTACTCCCAAATTTCAGGGGCCACTCCCTTGCCCTGTTGATGAAGTGCCCTCAAGCTACACATCAGGATAATCAAATGTTGTGGCACAACTATTGCTTTTACCATGATCCATAGCAGTTCATGATCCACACAATCAAGGCTTTACTGTAATGTATGAAGCACAAAAATATTTTCTTCTTAAATTCTCTGGTACACACCTGAAGCCAATGCATATTTACAGCATTATATCTACTGCTTCTTACTTTTCTAAATCCAGTGTGAACATCTGGCATATTCCGTTGTGAAAACATGAGCATTATTTGCTTGCATGGGAAATAAATGCAATGACTCTATAACCACTGTGATATTTCACATTTCCTTTCCTGGAGAATATAATACATATGGAACATTTCCAGGTTGTGGGCCACTGCTTTGTTTTCTACATTTGTTGGCATATTCTTGTTAGGATTTTGATAGAGACAGTCTTGTTACTTGATAATAGTTCTACTGGTATTTCAGTAGAGCTGTATCTTTGGTACATTTTTTCCATCTTCCCTGCTCCTGAGCAGATAATCATATCCCAGTCTTGATATTTCAGCATCCCTAATTTTGGTTTCTTGGATCTTAAGGAATAAATGACTTTTTTTTCTTTTGTTGTTCTTTAAAAACTTTTTATGGGTATTATGGTAATATTTCATTTTGTACCAATGTGGAAACAGCTGAAAAATTGCATTTAGATTTCCGACTCTTTTTCTTTTGCCTGCCATCTGTCATTACTGATTTTAACAGATTCATTACTCATCTATCAAGGCTTTACTTTTGACTCCAGGAACAGTCTTCTTCCCTGATAGAGTGTCCTGGTTTTGCTCCATCGCTCAGTGGGATTGGGGAACTCTCATGCCAATTATAATCCTAGCTATCATATACTGAAAATTCTATGGGGGCCAAAAAATATCCCACAACTTATTTTATGCAAGTTAAAAAACTATATCTTGATGCATAAGGAGAAATTGAAATGCCTAGTACAATATATATATAAAAGTTATAACAAACAGAACTGCCCCTGTAATAGAACGAAAGTGAAGCAATTTTTTTTCAGGCAGCATCATAAAAGGTAGAAAGGATGTATAGAAAAGTGAATTCATCTCTGGATGGAGTAAATGTTAGTCCTAACAGCAAAAGGAAAGATACACACCATGTGGATTCCATTTCAAACAACTAAATACATATGGGCTGGCACTGATTAAAAACAGAAAGTCTCAATTGCTTGTTAATCATCTATTTGTCCTTGCACTCACTGGCTGAAACGTTGAAGGTGAAAGGAAGATGACTTCTGTGCAATCAGAATTAGAGGTTGCCTAGTCTCTCCTCATCTATAATCAATGAAACTTTAAACACAGAAAAAGCCTGTAATATCCCAGAGGTTGGAAGGGAGGCATTACAAGGAACAGCACTAGCTGTACCTTCTTGAAATGTTTCCAACATCATTACTTTTAAAAAGGAACATAACTCGTAATGTTGTTTTGGCATTTAGGGATATAATGTGTAATATTTACTAGTTTCTCCTATAATATTGTTTTTCTGCGCTATTTGATAGGACTTTGTTTTTGTTGAGGTAATTGTTTGTCTTTGCATTTTCCCCATTTTTTAAAAGAAGTAACTAAAAATTAACTTGCTTAAAAGTGAACTGTTAAATAATGAGTAACATTAGCATGTCACAAGTTGCTGTTTCCTATTTTAAAAACAATGAGAGAGAAATTCCAGCCTCTGGAATATTCCATTCCATGCCTATGAGCTGAAGTGTTTGATACCTGTTTAATACTCAGTACAAATTGGGTGCAGCAGAACTGCTAATTTGGATTTTCAATTAAGTTAAAAACCAGTAGAAAGAATTAAGACAGAAAGAGAGAGAGAGAGAAACATAAAGTTGATACATATTGCTCATTATCTTCAAAGCTGCAGTTTCACATAGGACGAAAGTTACATTACGGTATGCAGAAGCGCAATTTCTGACGCACAGAGTTCTCCACACTGATTACACCCTAAATTACGTATCACACCAGACGACAATCCTCTGCCAGAAGGCTGGTTAGGGAACCTGGTCTCTTTCTCTGTCTTCTCTTTTCCTCCCTCCCTCCCTCTCAGCAACAGCCTCGCTGCACTTGTGCCAGGAATTCAATTAGTGATAAGGGATCATTCCGGCATCCGGTTACACAGTTATGAATAATCACAGCATTTATTTCCAGTGAAAGGAAATGGAGTAACATTCTCCCTGAAGGCTTATCCACAGATTAGCAATACCTTCAGGGAAAAACAGCACCCACAGCCCTCTTTTCTCATGCTACATCAAACCAGGGGAGAACAACTCGTTTTACATGCCTGCTTCATAGCTTCTGCTGTGTGGCTTTTATTCTCTTTACAGGTAAAAAAATGGACAATAAAATTCAAAAGCTCCGAGTGTCTTAAAGTGACTCAAATTCCATGGCAGAGGACAAAGAAGGAAGCAGCATGCATAATGCAGAGTTTAGAAAAATTGGTTGTTGTGGGTTTTTCGGGCTCTTTGGCCGTGTTCTGAGGGTTGTTCTTCCTAACGTTTCGCCAGTCTCTGTGGCCGGCATCTTCAGAGGACAGCACTTGTAAAAGTTACTTGTAAAACAACAACCCCCAGAAGCCCCCAGCCACATCCCCTACCTAGGATTCTGGGAGTTGCAGTCCAAAAGAAGAAGAACACGTCCAAGCTGTAGCACAACCTACTATCATCACATTCTTCTTTTGGGCCTCGTTTACTGTGTCATGATAGTATTCAGATATGGAATGTGCTGGGTGTGAGCCTTCTGTGTCTCCCCAGCAGAGCGATGAGACACCCAAGATCCTGTCATATAAGAGCTCGCTCTTAATCCTGTAAGTGTGCAGCCTGCTGGGGATGGAGCAGCTAAAGTTGCTGGATGTCCACCTCATGAAACAGAGGGCACCTGGGTATGATACCCATGGGAATCTGAAAGAGAATTTATGCCGTGGTGGATGAAATCCTATTGCAGTTGCACAAATGGTGTGACTTTTAGAGGTGAACTGCCAGAAGTTGAGAAATCTTCGTATCTCTTATCTATTGTATGCTGAGTTGTGTAAGTCCAGAGCTTGGGAAGGTGGTGGTTTGGCCTACAATTTCCAGTGTTCTCTCGGAATTGCAGTCCAAAAGGAACATTTCCAGTCTTTAACAATGGTTGCAGAAAATCTCTCCCACCCTGCCTTATCACACAAAAATATGAAATCTGAGTGTCGGGGGGGGGGGAGAGGGGAAGGCCATTGTAACTTACACAATGAGGGAATGCCAACTGGATAGCAACAGATTGCTTGCTTCCTTGATAAACTGAAGGATTGCTCTTGAGCTTTTACACAGGGTGGTCTCGTCTTCTGGCTGACAACAGGAGCCTTCCCTTTTGTCTATACTTTCCTGCCGCAGCCTCTTCAGTCTCAAGGCCTCTTAAGTATACTTCAAAATACACTGGATAATGGGAAACCTGAACTGACCCAGACATTTATCACAAGAAATGGGACTGGATGTGTTACAGCTTATTAGAATGGCCCATAAATTGGCTCCACATGAAGATTACCTGCCAACTTGAACCACTGTTGTGAAGTTTATAAAACTGATATTAAATAAGCAAACTAACCCTCATTTTCTCTGATATGTTCATTAGGAGTGGTACTTATGGACCTTTTTTTAAAACTGTACTTCCAGAATTGGCCAAAATTCCCCCAAGAAGAATTATGGGATATACAGTCAAATACCACTTTACAGAGCAACTTTCCATACCTACAGGTAGGCCTCCATTGCCACATATCTCCTTTCACAACAAAGGAGACTGAGTTGGTGCCCCCTAGGATTCACAAGATTACATGGGAGGGGTAGTTCTTCAGGAAAAGCCCTCTATAGAGCCTAATGGGCGGTGCGACAACCCCTCTTATGAACCCTTGCATCTCCCAGGAAGCACTGTGGCTCGTAGTGATAGAGGTATGGAAAACTGCTCTGAAAATTTCTAAGGGTTGCCCCCCCCCCATTAAATTTCTCTATATTAAATTTTCCACAGTGCCCAAGAACCCCACATAGGTATGTTATATTGTGGTCTCCGAGGTGTTGTAAGAAATTTAACAGGAAAAACAGTTTCTTATACAAAGCCGTAGTTGCCATGAGAAACCTCAGCTGGGGCTGGGACTAAAATTGGAGCCAGCCCTAAATCCAGCAACCTGTGATGAAGCACACATAGGTTTCTACATATACGTGCCTACTGCTCTGGCCTGAAGCTTGGCATCTCCATCACATAGCACATGGCCTTCTGGATACTAAAGTTTCATTGTGACTCGATGGGATTTCTCCTGTGGTTTGGTCCATTCTGAGAATGGGGTGGTTCACTCTTTTTCCTGGTGACCAGACAGTACGTATACAGTGGTGCCTCGCTTAACGATTGCCTCGTTAAAAGACAAAACCGCTATACTGTACGATGACTGTTTTGCGATCGCTTTTGTGATCGCAAAACAATGTTTTAATAGGCAAAATTCGCTTTCCTGCTTCGGAAAATGATTTTTCACTAGACAATGTTTTTAAAACAGCTGATCCGCGGCTTCAAAATGGCTGCCTGCTGGGTAAAATGGCTCCCCGCTGTGTTTTTGGATGGATTCCTTGCTTTACAGGCACCGAAAATGGCCGCCCCTATGGAGGATCTTCACTGGACTGTGAGGTTTCAGCCCACTGGAACGCATTGAACGGGTTTTCAATGCGTTTCAATGGGATTTTTTATTTCACTTAATGAAGACTTCGCTCTACAGCGATTTCGCTGGAACAGATTATCCTCGTTAAGTGAGGCACCACTGTAATTGCAAATCAGCCCGTCTGTGCAGACAGCACCCTGTATGTTAATGCTGATGCACCTTGTCTTTGAGACTTTTTTTAAAAAATTGAAATCTTCCTTTCTAAAGGAGGAAGAGACAAGACGTAGAAACTTTTTTTTGTTGTTTCGTTATACTTACTATATTTTCTTTTCTTTTTCTTCCTCTTTAGAGAGGAAGGGCCACATAGGGTTGCCTGAAGTGTGGTCTGGCTTCCTGACTAAAACCACACCAAATGGCATACTGCACAGAGGAGTGGCATGCCATTTGGTATAATCCTTGCATTCACACACAAGGATTGCACCAAATGGCATACTATGACTCTGTGCAACGTTGTTTAGCCTGATCCAGCCCATTTCAATTTGGCTATCTAGCTGCAGCTTTAGCTACCTTAGTTAAGAACCATGTACGTCCAATTACAGCTACTTATGCTGGAAACCAGTAACATTCTTTTGCCACATTCTAGATATATTCTACTTTCATATTCTCTCTCTCTCTCTCTCTCTCTCTCTCTCTCTCTCTCTCTCTCTCTCTCTCTCTCTCTCTCTCTCTCTCTCTCTCTCTCACACACACACACACACACACACACACACACACACACACACACACACACACCCCTCACCTGCTAAGGCTGGAATGGTGACCTTGTTCCACTCCCATGGCTGGTCATATTCATCCGCAGGTCTATCATCATCCTGTGGCAACTTGCTTTCTCGCAAGCGCTGACTCACTATGCTTTCTGAATCTGACTCCATGCCGTTGCCTTCAGGTTCGTAAGGCGTGTCGTACAACTGAATGTCTTTTTGCTGGGGCTTCACGCTATCTTGCCTCTGGAATTCTGTTGGAATGAAAAATAATTAGGTTAATTTGTCTGCTTATAGCAGCATGCAAAAGGAAGAGAGGGAGGGAGGGGGAGAGAATCAAACACAATATACTGAAAAGGGGGTGAATACAAACATTAAAACAACACAAACAATAGTTTGAAAATGGTAAGTTGCTCATATGTTTCCTGATTTAATTTGCCTCTTGAACAGGAAAAAAACACGAAAAAAAAATGAGTGTACACACAGTAAAGACCCCCTGGCCAAGGAACAGATCAATGCCTTAAAAACAGTTTACTAGAATGCTTTCAACATTAATATTTTATTTTTCCCTTATTTGCCGGGTGGCAATATAAACCACTCAATATATCAGTATAGATGAGAACACAAAAGAAATGCTGCCATGATCATAGTGATAGTTTAACAACAAGCCTAAATGTAGGTGACTGGTCATATACTGTACTACCTGCTGGTATGTTACCACCCTCCTATTTTGGCATCAAAAATTGGCAGTCTAGAATGCTCTGGAGGGTTAACATACATAGTTGATTGTGTTTTGAATAGTTCATAACAAGTTCTCCAAGTCTGCATGAGACGATTTGTTTAAAACAGACTGTGCAAAGTCCTGCTGTCCAGTTGTTGCTTTGCAAATTCCTGTCAGTCACACATTGGCAGGTAATGTTGGGAATGGCAGCACAGCTATTCTGGCCTCAACCTATATTGCCATCTATGTATCTAGCCAGAAAGCTAAACTCAGATCCAATAAACTCGAAGATTAACTGAAATTTAGACTTTTTTTATATATAACTTGGGTAGCAACCAACAACAAAGGCAAATATTTAACTGAGGAAAAGGAGAATGCAAGTTAAAATTAAAGAGAAATTAAAACTCAACACAAACTATTCACTGAGTGATTACAGTGCTCTCAATTTCTAAAAAGCACATATGAAAATAAGCTTTGAGTGGTCAATATTGGCTAAGACCATAACTTGGTAATGTTTAGATCAATGCTATTAATTTGAAAATTACTTTGCTATTATGAATCATTGATGGACGTTAGTGACGCGTTATTTCTGAATTTTGAAAAAATCAATTAAAATGACTCAGAATGGCCACTCCCATGAATTATCCTCCAAATAATGAGTGCAAGTAACATAAAAGGTATATTTTTACTCAAGCTGTTAATGTCAGAAGAATTAAAAGAATGACTTAGAAGCATTGCTAAGAACTAACAAATGATGCAGAACATATAATGAATAAATTCTGTGTTCTGGTGACGAATATATTTATTAACTGGTGAAAAACCACACAAACCAGTGCTAGAAAAGTAAGTCAGGTTCCAAGGACCTGCATCAGATTGTCAGTTGTTTCCATGATTTTAGGCCTGTTGCCTTCAAATCTAAAGCAGACTGGACATGTCAACAATTTGCTTTGAAGTCACAATTTTTAATAGGTTATCGATGAATTTATGGGCAGGAGGGCTTAGAGTTTCATGTGACAGGTTACTGTTACTGGCGTTTTACAAAAAAATGGCTTAGTATGCTCAGTACATACCTACTCTCAGGTAATGTGGGTAGGGAGATAACTGGAGGGCCTGTTTCTATCATGCTGTAAAACCAATAGTTTCCAACCCTGGGTCCCCAGATGTTCTTGGACCAAAACTCCCAGAAGCCTTTGTCACCAACGTGCTGGCCAGGAGTTCTGGGAATCGTAGTCCAAGGACATCTAGGGACACAAGTTTGGAAACCAGTGCTTGTAAACAGAAGAAACACTGGAGATGTCAGAAAACCAATTTAATTATGGGTATTGTTGGCTGAAATCCTGCAGTCTAACCACATCTTTGGAATAGTAATGATGTTATCAGCAAGAGAGATTTTTAGAAATTAAAGATTTGTCACTTCTCTCCCATGGCTTATCTGACTTGTGAATCTGTGGACACTGCAGAATGGAAGGTGGAATTCTTTAAATAACTAAAACCTCCCCCTGCTGGTAATGCCACCTAGCAACAGTGCTTTTGCTTAATGAAAGACTTCCTCCTTCCCTTCTGTGGCTTCTATGGCTTCAATGAGATGTAACAGATTATTCTCAGGTCTGACAAGTCATAATAGAGAAGGGACAGATCTTGAAAATCTCCCCTTGCTGGTGACATCATCACCCTTCTGCAGGTGTAGTTATGTCAACAGGATTTCAGCCTTGGTGCACATCAATGATTCTCAAACTGGGGTCCCCAGCTGTTGTTGACCTGTAATTCCCAGAATCCCTGAACACTGGCTAGGGCTTCTGGGTAAAGAAGTCCAACAAAATCTGAGGTACAGAACAAATGCTTAATCATGGTTAATATAGTTTGACCCATAGCCTGTCTTTGCACTGTTTAGCCACTCCTTGCCTTGTGCATAGTTTGTGCATTTAGAATAAATACTTAACCACAACTTAAGGAAATCATGACTATGTTTTAAGCACCATGTCTGAATAAGGCTTCTTTCTACATCCATAAATATTAAAACACCTTTAACTCATTCTGAGTTTCAGTTTTATTGAATAGTAGTAAAGGGAAAGGGGTTTCCTCGAAAGTTAAATCAAAACACACTTCTCCTTTCATAAGCTGTGCTATAAGCACAGTGCTAACATGATGGATTTTGACAGCTCTGCCTGGACCAGAATACCTAAGCATCAGCTATACATAAGAAGCAAAACTGGGGCACTTTTCATCATGAAAGCCGTAATTGCTCCTACTGCTGTAAGCTTTAAAACGCACCTTGGAATGACCAAGGAATCATAACATGTGTTAACTCTACAGACTTGTGAGTCTGGCTTCAGGGATTATAGGGCCACAGGGGTATTAATTCGAAAGAGAGCAAGAGGGAGGGGTGCAGAGAGGGAGAGAGGTGGAGGGAAGCAAGAAGCAATCAAGAGAGTGTTCTGAACAAAAGGCTTCACAGAGACCATCAGAAGCTCTCTTTGAAGATTACATTATAATGCCCCGGATTTGTGATTATTAATATTATCCTTTGATCTTTTAATTCTGATGAAGAAAATGCTTCTTGTTGTGCAGAATCACACTTATTAAGGTAATCTACGTTCAGCAACAGTACAGGTGATTCAGATTTTCAAATGTCAAATAAAATGTGATTAACAGGTCACTCAAGAGGGAAGTGTAGAATCCAGATGGACATTTTTGTCGCATTTAGGCAACAATCCTATATCCACTTACCGAGGAGTAGCCCTCACTGAGCAGAATGGAACTCACTGAGCTCAGCCCTCCGTGAGCTCCGAGTACACATGGATAGGACTGCACTGGCCTGCATGAACTTGCTCAAGGTCATTCACGGTTTCGTGACTGAGCGGAGATTTGAACCAGGGGCTTCCAGTCCAACTGCAGGTCTGTTTGGTCCATGATTGGACAACAGGCCTTACAGATGCAGGTTTCCAACCTCCAACTGTATCCTGATGTGGCATGGGTACTAAATGGTAAGCTTTAGCAGTGACTGGCATTATAGTTTACCAGATTCAGTTGCCACTCCACTATGATTAAAATGCAGGCAAGTGAGTGTCCAATTTACAAGTAAGCACATGGTCAGCTTTGTAAAACTAATAGATATAAGCTGTTTAAACAAATTAACTGCAAGAAGGTTTGGGCACCTTTAGGGAAGCAAATGCCTTAATGCAAGAAGACCATGAAGGAGAATGAAAACAGTGAACAGCCCTGAATTCAGGTCCTCCTATTCTTCCCCTTTGAAAGCTTTTGCTTTTGACTTTAACCTAAGCAGAGATCTCCATCATATTGAAAGACAGAGGATTCTGGTTCAACTCGATTAAGTTCAAACAAGCAAGGATCAAAAAGGAGTGAATGACCCTGAGGTACTCACTAACAAGAGTTTAAACTAATCTGAGCATAAGGTTTAGCCATAAACAGTAAACTCATAGCTCAGTGTTACATGCAAGTTGTGAGTGAGGGCCAAACCCAGAACAACACAGTTTTACTCTCCCTGTTATTACAGTATTATTATTATTTTGGTTGTTGTTGCTGATACGGACAGACCCATACAAGTCCATACATGGCTACTTGAAAGTAAACCCCAAATAATTAAGAGGTTACTACCCCCTAGTATGTACCACCAGTATATAGGCACAGAATGGCAGCTTTATTTTAACTGGCAGAAACTAGTGATTACAATGAGTTCATAACTGAAGCCCTATGATTTTTCTTTTGCATAGTAAGAATTTGTAAAAAAAAACACCTTCACAGTTCAGACAGAGTCTCCTGTTAGACTAATGTTCCATCTTAGAAAAAAGTAAAGACTCTCCAAAGCTGTATAGGAATAAAGAAAAAACAAAGGGGCGAAGGGAATCTTTGTTAGGTTTTAAAGGGAACTCTTGGAGTTACATATTTTAGGATTTATCTCTCATTCAGTACAGAGGATGTGAAATAATCCCTTCTGTTTCAAGATACACAAAACCAGGAATGGGAAACTTCTTGCACTCTAACCATCCCCCCAAAATTCCAGTAATGCAGCACCACTGGCACTGCCACAAAGTTAGCTAAGTCTCAAGATTAAACCCAAGGTAGGAATTTGTGGCTGCTCTGCTTGCCTAGTCACATTTATTCCCTTATTTGGTTACTAGGTCAATATTAAGCCATCCAGGGTTGTTCTCTGAACAACACAGATAAAACAATAAAGACAACTATAAAATGCAAGGTCATAAAATCTCAGATGGATTGAAATATGGATCAAGAATAGTGGTGCTGAAAGATTAACAGGGGAATATATTGATTATCAGGGCAAAATATGAAAAAGATTGAAAGAATGCACTAATGAATTATACAGAAAATGCACTGCTTATATACCGCCCCACAGTGTTTAAACCTCTCTCTGGGCAGTTTACAAGTTATGCAGGCTACACATTGCCCCCCTCCAGAGACTGGATATTCATTTTACAGATCTCAGAAGGGTGGAAGGCTGAGTGAACCTCGAGCCGGCTACCTAGGATTGAACCCAAGTTTGTAAACACAGTTTTGGCTGCAGTACAGCAGTTTAACCACTTTGCCATGAGGCTTTCTATACAGAAGAGATGCAAGGATGAAAAATTCATTCTAAAAAGAATCCTTTGATGAAGAACTAGCAAAGTTCATAATAAGTAATGCGAAAGCTGTTCTTACTTACTTATTTATTTAATCCCACCATAGTCACTATGCTGGGCAGAAAACAAATCATAATAACACAATACAAACAACCCCAATACCCACATAATCAGTAAATGGGAAACATAACAAAAGATAAAATAACTAATTAAAAAAATAAAGACTATAAAATATTTTAAAAATTAAATATGATAATATAAGGCAGAAAAACAAGGCAGGTTCATAAACTGAGAGAGAGAAAAAGCCCCATTCATCAGCAAGATTACTCTGGGGTAAAGCCACAGAAGGCTTGTGAGAAAAGCCAAGTTTTAACTTGTATCCTAAAACCAAGGAGGGATGGGGATAATTATCCCTCAGGTGGAAGCGAGTTCCAAAGTGATGGAGTGACCACAGAGAAAGCCAAGTTTTGAGTGGCAAATTTTGGGGGCTCCCTCAAGGATGCCACCTGCAACATCCCCGTTATGAGGTACAGGTGGAACAAGTAGATGTTTTGTGGGAGAGGCACTCTGACAGGTAGCAAAGACCTAAACCGTTAAGGGCTTTAAATGTTAGCATAAGCACACTGAACATGGCCCGGAAGCATACAGGCAGCCAGTGCAGACACAATTATAGCAACTGGAAGACATAGATCACCAGGAGTATGTGGGATACCAATAGAGCAGGACCACTGCATCTGTGGAGGATTGGTTATTGTGCACATGGAGGTCCTACTGTAATGCTATTTCAAACGAGAGAGACTGGATCTATCAAAATCCTGAAAGAATATGCAAAGAAATATGGAAAAGAAACAATGGGCCACAGACAAGAAAATTTCAATACACATTATATTCCAAAAGAAGAAGAAGAAGAAGAAGAAGAGAGGCCAAAGAACACAGTAACTGTATGACTAGTGCATTAAATTTCAAGTCCCAGACTCCCTAAGCAATCATGGTGAATGTTGGATGGAAGCGAGAGTCTAAAAAAATAAGTTGTCTGAGTGTTCCTAGTGCGTTATTCGCAATCAAGTCACATCTGACTTATGGCAACTCTATAACAATTTTATTTTTCAAGGTGTGTGAAATATTTAAGAAGCAGTTTCACCAGTACCACCTCAAGTACGTTTTCATGGCCAAGCAAGGATTTGATCCCAGGTATCCTCTGAGTCCTACCCTGTCATTCCATCCACTACACCACACTAGTTCTGCTGGTGCTACCCCTAATCATCTGCTATCTGGAGTGGTTGTCTCATGTCTCCCAGCTGACTCCATCGAAGATCCATTTGGCAGTTGGAGCACCACTAAAACTTCAGGAACAGTTCTGTCCATGTACAGAACATCATCTAGTTACCTGAATATGATATTTGGAACTAGGATAGATTGCCAAGGCAAAAAGGTTTCTCCCCTTTCTAGCTGTGTACCAGGGACCTGCTTGGACCCTTTTAGTTTTTACCAGGAAATGTTGCTGCTGGGTTACTGTTGTAGCTCACAACGGCACAGATAACAAAGGGGAACACTGAGCGTCTCCAGTTATACGAAAGCAGGCAAAATCATATCGCAGTATCTTTGCCATATTGAAGCCCTCCCCTCCATGCACATCCTGTCCCACCATTATGACTTGTATTCCACCCATAAATGATAATCCCCCCTCCCCTAGGGACGGGCTCTTTAGTTGTACTCTTAGGCAGCATGTACATGCAAAGAATCTGCAACCTCTATGAAGGCAAAGCAGGTATGCAAGCATTCAGCTCCGAAGTGACCACGTGGGAAGCTTTGCATGCTTCATTGATATAGAGTAATTAAATACAGACATACATTAACCAGAGGACTAATCAACTGTGCCATGACAAATCTGGCCTGATTCAACCCTGTGACAGACTCCAAAGAGTACTGACCCCGATAGATCAGTGATAAGTAAGACAAACGGTTCTGCATATTTTGTCTGCAGATTCAAAGTTAAAGTCACATTGCTAGCCTGCTCTCCTATTGCGGTTATTTGCTGGCTTTCTGTTTGTTCGTGTGTTTTTAAAAAATCTTTGTTGAAAGAGCTTTTGTTTAACCTGATCTGACAATGTTGATAACGTGTTGGAAATTAAGCTTCTGTGCTCCAGACGTTTCAAGAACAGGCAAGCAAGGAAGTTTCTGACTGGCTAAAATAGAGCGACTGTCCTCAAACCTGAGGGGGGGGGGGAAATCTCCACAGCTAAAGCTCTGAACGTCAATGTTAAAATGTGGAATTGCTATTTTGGTCAACATTCCAACAGGGGTCTTTGCAAACAGAGAGAGAATGACAGCGAGTAAATGCAGGTAGGACTCTGTGAGAGATGCACTTGCTGTCTAGCTATGAGAACTGGCTATTTTCAGGTTCTCTCCCCACCCCCTCTTCCCAACATTACCTATAACTAACAGAGTGCTCAGTGATAGGTGCTGGCGTCACTGGTTGTGTGTAGAAAGAAGAATACATGTAAATTCCTTGACACAACAAAACATTGTCATCTGGGACTGCTCCTTGACTGTGCACTGCCTTTGGATACCCATGTGGCAGTAGGGATAACAAGTGCCTTTGTACAACTTCACCTACGGCTCCAGCTGTGATCTTCTCTGGTTTGACTTGACTTTGTGACAGATACCCATGACTTATTTACATCCCATTGTGACTATTGCAATGTGTTGTACAAGGAGCTACCTTTGAAGAGGGTCTGGGATCTTCAACTAGTGTAATATACAGCAGCCAGGTTGCTAACGGGTACATGGTATCATAATCATATGACCCTGGCACTAAAAGATCTGCCAACTGCTTACCAGGCCCAATTTTAACCTTTAAAGCCCTGAATGGCTTGGGACCTGGCAGTTTATAAGACTGCCAGTCTTATTTATAAACCTGTCTGGATGTTAAGACCTTCAGGAAAAACGCTTCTGCCTAACACACATGTGGCGGCAGTGCTTTCCTGGGTGTTAGGAATGTTTTCTCAGACTTTGGAATGTATTCTCTTCAGAACAGAAATCACTTTCCACACTGACTGATGTTAAGAAAGATATAAAAATACATAATTTAACACTGGCATATGATGAGATAGAGTGCAACTGTGACGTTTGTCATGTGGCCCGTGCTTGTTTCACCAAACAAAGAGCTCGCGCTAGATGATTCCACCAGCTGACACCAATTGTGACATTCCCTCCTTTGATGCACCTAGGTGTTGTGTCTTCACAAAGGGTTCAGTCTTCTCTTTCCCTCACTGCCACCAGTGGATTTCGTTTATCCACAATGTAAAAGACTTTAGTCAAACACTTGTCTGGTAACTGACAACAGTACTTATTTATTGAAGTGTATCAAATTTAATCATAATCACAGATGTTCTTCAGATATTCATTGTACACAATCAAATCATTAAAATACCATATATCTTGCCACATAACCAATCACCACCTGCTCTATCTATTTATCTGGACCAGTATCCATGGAGGGGGCTTAGAACCAATCCCCAGCAGATCTGGGGGTCCTACTGCACTAGCCAGACTTCATTCTATTAATCTGTGCAACTATTTCAACAAGAAATAGAAAACAAAACAAAAGTGTGTGTGTGAAAGGGGGGTTGTAGTACCTTAAAGATTACCGTATTTTTTCTGTGTATACAACCCACCAATGTATAAGACGACCCTCAATTTTGACACTTGCTGGAGGCGGAGGAGCAGTTAATAGGCAGCTGCGAGGGGCGGCCCAGAGCAGCTGGGTCTCCGCCTCCTGCCGCTGCCCTATCGCCTCCTCCAGCACCACTCACGGGCTCCCTTCGGGCAGGGGACAAGGCAGTGATGTGAGGTGAGCCCTGGCACTGATGCCGGAGGAGATGATCGGGTGGCAGCAGCGGCAGCAGGTGGAGGCAGAGGAGCAGCCGCACTGGGCCACCCCCTTGCGGCTACCCATTGACTGCTGCTGTCCAGTCGCCTCCTCCAGCACCAGTACCGGGGCTCACCTCCAGCTCACGTCACTGCCTTGTCCCCTGTCTGAAGGGAGCGCATGAGTGGTGCTGGAGGAGGTGATCTCGAGGCAGCAGCAGTCAATGGGCAGCTGCGAGAGGCGACTGAGAGCAGCTGCTCCTCCACCTCTGCCTCCTTCCGTGTATAAGACAACCCTGAATTTTTCCTCTAATGATTTTAGGAAAAAGTGTTTTATCTTGGCCTGGAGCAAAGCATACTTTCAGAGGCAGATCAAAAGATCAACATCAAGTCAAGTTGTATTTTCTGGCCAAAGAAACTCCACCTTTTGATATGTTCTACCCCTGCATACTATGAAATTTGAAACGCGCTCCATTCATACATAAATATGTCCTTGGAAAAACCATACACCAGGGAACTCATCAAAGATACCATTGACTGCATTAATATCTGAGCCCTTCCTGTCCATAAAACATCTTTAATCATCTGCAGAGTGCATGTGGGGGCCAAAATTTTCATTTTGAAAATTAAACAATGAATAACAACCTGTGGCAGATCAATAGGGTGTAGCACACGAAGTACTGCTTGACAGGGAGTTTGATTCATCAAAGAGATAGATGGGTTTCACACACTGGTCACCTGGTCCTTTGAAATAAACTCCTGTCAGCTCCCCAAGGCAGGTACAGAGGTGACTCACACTGGCTCTCTCTTAACTGCCGTGACGGACTCAATTATATCTTTCTCTCTCTCAAGGCCTGCCTTAAATTTTAATCACAATTAAGAAATATACAGACATAAATGTTGTTGTCGTTGTTATGTGCTGTGAAGTCTGAGCCGAGTTACAGGGACTCTAACAGAGCTTTCAAGGTAAGTGAGATTTTTAAGGAGGAGTTCCACCAATTCCACTCCTCCAGTAAATTTTCATGGCTGAGCAGGGATTTGAACTCTGTTCTCCAGAGTCCTAGTCCGGCACTTTGTCTGCTACACTGCACTGGGTACTACAACATAAACATTAGCCACAGTGAAAACTAAACACAGATTTAAGGAGTCCCATGCTGGTTTCTCAGCTAGACAGAAATCTAGCTGAGTCTTAACCTGAATTAACACTCAATGTCCTAATTGAGTGCCTTATCACATGACTTTTTGAGAAGGTAGAAAAATATTCCAGTTGGATTACTTAGATAAGAGTCACTTCCCTGTACAAATGGCAAGGATATTTTCTTCATTTCCTCGATGTGAGAACTTGGCTCACCTTCTCGTGCAAAGCAAAAAAGGAAACCTGCCATGCGGTGGAAACTCTGTGACAATATTTCCTACAGCCTTCAGGGAGGAAACTGTCTAAGGATTTTTTAAAAAAAAAAAATTCATAAGAACTTGGTACCAGACCAAGAGGGCAATGAATGAACACTGCAGTAGGGACAAAATTTAAATGTGTCACGTGTCCCAAGAGCTGTGTTAATACAACAGAGAGTACATGGCCCAAAAAACCCGCTGTGTTTGAAGACACAGTGCTCATGCTGCAAGCGGTTGAAAGTGCATTGCTTCACTTTCTTTGAAAAGCCGCATGGCTAAACCTGGTCAGGGCTGGACAACATCCAGCATCCAGGTCTAGTATTTAGCACTTTCCGGCTCAAGGCTTTGCTACCTGCCTTCTTATCCCCCCCCCCTTTTACTGCCCTTCTCATGCCACCTCTGTGACTCATGCTCTGATATATTGCTCTTTCTGTTTTCCTTGTTCTGCTTTCACTTTTGAATCCATGAAAGGAACAAGTGCCACTCCCCAGTTTCCCTCCTCCAAACGGAAAAAGAAGAGACAGACAGTTGCGCTGGTTTGAGTAAACACAGGTTACGAAGGTAACAAGTAAACAAACATAGGGATTCTGAGAGCTGCGGTGGAACACATTTGAAGGCGCAGGTTGGGGAGGGGAAGCTGAGGCGGAGCTTCATAGAGCCTGAGATTTTACTCTAAATGGTTTTCTACCTATGTGCTAGGATTTTCAAGGGTTTTCAACAGCACAGTAGCAAGCAACAACCTAGACAGAAGACTTACTGATGGGCTACAATGGTCCACATTAAGGGGGTGAGAATGATGCACAGTAAAAATCAATTTAAAACAATATGTTCGTCTTGGTGAAAACTGGCACAGGTTAAGACTTTTTCTGCACCCGCATATATCAGAGTCTATAACAGCTTCATTACAACATTAGCTCCAGTAGAAGAGAGGCCCCACCCTCATTTTTTCCAAGCTACTAATGTACGTAACATAATTAACAAACAGAGGAATGGAAGGGGGAGGATAGCGGGAGGAATATTACAGAGGAGCAGGAGTGAATGTGTTGTTTTACCATACAATATGATATAAATGTAGATGGGTAATTTTTGGAATCTTGTTTCTTAGGTTGGCATATCTATCTTTGTGCCTAGAGGAAGTAAACTACAGTATTAGGTACCAGCTTTGAGTAAGGGAGAAGGAAGGGCAACAGCAGGAGTGGGCGGTTGCTTTCAAACAGTACACAAAGGCTTCTTAGAATAAATCCTTTCACCCTGTGTACAGGACAGGATCTGGACCTAGAGGGACCACTGGCCTGACCTGGCCATGTGCCTCTCCAATAAATGTGCCCTGGTTTAAAGTGATGTACAGCTTATCCCCAAAATGGTTGTTGTGGGTTTTTCGGGCTCTTTGGCCGTGTTCTGAAGGTTGTTCTTCCTAACGTTTCGCCAGTCTCTGTGGCCGGCATCTTCAGAGGACAGGAGTAGCAGAGGACCAGAGTACAGCATGCTGCTACTGTCCTCTGAAGATGCCGGCCACAGAGACTGGCGAAACGTTAGGAAGAACAACCTTCAGAACACGGCCAAAGAGCCCGAAAAACCCACAACAACTATTAGATCCCGGCCATGAAAGCCTTCGTGAATACATTATCCCCAAAATGTTGTATAGCTTGGATTATGTTGTTCTGGTGATTCTAATTCTGCAGTTTATTATTTAAAGGGCAAAAATGATCGGACCAGTGTCGCTGCTAGAGGCCTGGGGCTGCAGCCGATTACTATCCTCTGGACTTTCATTTATTTATTTATTTAAAATATTTTTACCCCATCTTTTTCCTTCAGAATTAAAGGTGGCTTGCATCATGTAAAGCTAAAAACTGTATATATACAAATACTAAAAGTTGGCTGTGGGTACTGAATTTTAGTACTGTATTCTGAACTGACTTCAGAAATGACTGACCTCCATTAAAAGCCATAATTTAATGACATCAGTGTTTTAGCAGTTTAAATATTTTCTTCTTTTTCTTTTGCTCTTTTCTTTTTCTTCTGGGTATCTGGATATTTTGTTTCCATACTGCTCAGGATATTTTTCTTACTTGAAGAACAATTTATAAATGTCATAAATAAGTAAAACAAGCATATTTTAGCTCTCATGTAATCAAAAGTAAGCTTGAAAAAGATTTAGTCAATGTGATATTTGAAGTCAGAGATAAGACTGAGCAGAATTTCTAGGTGTCAAAGGCAAAATGTACTGCTTACATAACACTCCATAGTGCTTAAAGCACTCTTTGGGCAATTTACAACTTAAATCATGCAGGCTACACATTTCCTGCCCCCCCCCCCTGTCCCCAGTGAGCTAGATACTCAATTTACCAACCTCAAAAGGATGAAAGACTAAGCTGGCTACCTGGGATTGAACCTGGGTCATGAGCAGTTTGGCTGCATTACTGCAGTTTAACCACTGCAGTACCATGAGGCTCTGTTCCCTCCCTATCCTTCTGGGGCAGGGCAGGGGATCAGATTTATGCAGAAGTCCTAAAGATGAGAACATTTGGTTCAGCTTGGTACAGAGTTTTCATTTTTCCTATCTAGTACCTACAGCTCTATCCACTCTGTGCTGCAGAAAGGTAGTGCCCTCTTCTTCAGTCACCTTACGAGAACTTCTTTTCCTTCCCATGTCCCATCCCACTGAGGGTGGAATACACAGTTCAGAGTAGTGAAGATAGCACCCTCAGAAGAGGGCTGCTTGATTGTGTCTGGTCATTGTTACCTCCAGATAGCTTGCTTACAGGATTTTTCTGGTAGTGGATCTTTTGTGTCTTTACTCACTTCTTGTAATTGTTACTTTACAATACAGGAAATAAAGCCATAGGTCTGTCTCAGAACTAGACGGGTATGGCAGAATGGTTTACAAGCTTTTTCAAATACAAGAAAAACCACCCACTCCTAAATTCAAGAATAACTCATCTAACATGGGCACTCAAATTATACTTCCATCTACTTGCTTGGACTGGCTTGGACTTCAAGCACCTCTCTTCCTCTGGGGTGTTCTTGTCACTTGCTAAGCAACATCTATCCCTGTGGTTTCTGTTATCCCCAACCCAACATGGCACATTCTCCCATTTCTTTACTAAGCCACCACTGCTTTTGTCTTGCCACTCCCACCTGCCCGGCTTCCCTTAGATGTCCTCTCAAAAATACATTTTCACATCAGATTACAACTTTTGTCAGTACTAGTAACTGTCCTTTGGGTTTTCAAATTTTTTTCTGTGAGTATCTACCCCACACATTTATGGCCGTTTGATTCCATTCCAACTGCGACAGCACCGGTGGTCCCCAGATGTTCTTGGACTAAAACCTCAGAAGCCTTCACTACTAGCTGTGCTGGCCAGGATTTCTGGAAGCTGTTGTTCAAGAACTTCTGGGGAACTAGGGTTGGGAACCACTGAGCTAGTGGAATTATGGGATCTGTAGTCTAGTGGTTATATGTAAATAGAGATGGGGGCTTAGTATTCATATACGAAGCCCGCTGGCACAGGTGGCCAGCTTGGCCCCCAGACCCCACTGCACCACTTACCATGCAGTGTGTGGTGCACATGGCCGGTGTCATGCTCTGCGCCCCAATTGCAGCAGTAGCTTGGCTGCCACAGCCCAGCCTCCTTGGCAAGGGGGCAGGAGCACGAGTCTCCCTGCTCAGCTACTACATCTTGTCTGGTGCAGATAAACTGTTTCTCAGCCTGCTACTTATTCTGCTCCATTCATTTCAGCCATCCTACTCTTCAGGCTCCCCAGTCCCAAAGCTCCTGTGAAGCCTCTTCATAATCTCAGAATGGTTTGGCATCAGGAATATAGAGTTAACTCTCACTATGGTTATGCCACTTACGTTCGGGCTCTACAAGTCAGCAATCAGTTTGTGCTTTGAGCAAAGGGGGCATCTCATACTAACATTTGGGGGGAGAGGCTTCCTCCTTATTCTAATCCCATATCAAATTGCAATTTTGGATAGCATGATGGTGTGTTCTCTCTCATACATACAAAACACACTCACACACAAAACTGTTAGGCTGTGGAGAAGCATTTTAGCCCACTTTTTTTCCCTGAGAAGCCATTATGTATTAGACAGATATTTCTTTTTGTATGGAGTATGATTTCCTCATGAGTTTCCCCTACAGACTCTAGTGTATAACCCAATTTTACAGCCCTAATGAGAGAAGAGTGGCCTTCAACTAACTGTCAATGAGTGAGATTCTTTCTGATTCTTGCTTACCAGGCTTGCTGTATTTTACTGTTCTAAATGCCTCTTGCCTCTCCCCATGCCAGGTTTCCATTTTGTGACATTTATTTTAGGGAGCAACCCCAGTTATCTGCTATCATAATTTATGACAGAGAAACAGGCTACAAATATATGGAAACATTTATGCAATAGAAAGATTTAACACCAGAACAATTTTTTTAAAATTCTATTGTTCTTAAAGAAAAGGCAATTGTCTGGTTTCATGTTTCATGAGATAGCATCAACAGCATTGCTTGGCTGTTTTTCATCCTTCAGTCAGCAACCACATTTGAACTGAGCAAAACAAAACAAAACAAAAAACCCCACAGTCATCACTACATATTAGCTCTAAAAGAACTTGGCCTACATCTTTTGAAAACCACACTATGAGCTTAGATAAATTTTGGGGGGGTGCCCCTTTCTCCTTTTTTTTCCACTCAGGTCCCTATTTCAGGTCTTTTATTGCACAACCAATGAACTCCATCCCTTCTGTGTGATCACTATATGCCACTGCGTTCATGCTACTCCTGCGAGGTGGCATCCTTGGGCTTTGTTTGTAGGGCAGGCAGCTAGCTCTCTCTCTTCCTCCCCTTCTCCAGCTCTTAAGACCTCCTTCCTTGGCTAGTCTGATTTTACTCCTCTATTCTATGAGCTGGCAAGACTCAATTTAGAAAACTGGGGTCGGGAATTTTCCCCAGAGGAAGTGTATCATTGTGCGAGGGGGCCTGGCTGTTGCAGCAGACTTGACTAATTTCTATCTTACCTTTCCAGCACTTGCACACAGCAGCTTGCAGCAGCTGCTGAAACAAATTATAAACAATCCTATGTAATAAAGCAAACTAAGTATTAAATGTGTTAATCGTTAAACTCAGCAGCCACAAGATCTAGGCCTCCCTCCATTCCTTCCAATGTGTTTCTGGGCTTTTTGAAGGCATCTAAAGAGGATGAAGGGTGAAAATTCCACTTAATTTCTTGGAGCAGGTAATTCTACAAAAGCAGGGAAGCAACTGAGAAAACCTTGCTCTTACCCTTGACAATTTAACTTCACAAAATTATTATATTTAAGCAGGGTTCTCAATGACCTCAGAAGTCAAATCAGCTGAAAAACAAGAGGTCCTCACTATGACAGGGATGTTCCCTCTAGGGAACATGTTGTGTTCAAAATGATATGGGGCTTCATCTCCCATAAAACTTTACTATTGATTAGCACAGATGGGGGAACTTCAGCTGAACAACATCTGGAGAGCCAACCATTCCCCACTCCTGAACTACCATGTGTGAGAACTAAGGTGTGAAGCTAGGAAGCAGTACCTTAAAATGGGGTTCAAAATCCCATTGGGAACCACTGCTGTTAGCACAGAACCACCTATCTATGTATCCAGGTAGACACATTTCTATCTATGAAAACCAAACACAGGGAGATTGGAACATTGCTCAACAGCAGAAACTTCTGGGTTGTCTGTATGAAACCGCTGTGTTTCTCTCACTTACTGTATGCACATACACAGAAGGAAAAGACTGACATAAACACAGAAGGATTCTTTCTTTGAAGTACTCCAATGGCCATTTTCTTGTTGGTCCTCTCAGATCTATCAAAAAATAATAATCCTCTTTCTATATCAACCAAGTACTCACATAAATTGAAGAGAGCAGAACTGAGGTCGGCCACTCCCACCCACAACTTTTGAAGGACAATCTGAAGTTGTGGGACAGTTCTGAGCACACCCTGTATATTATTCTAGGCATCACCTAAAACAATGGTTCCCAAATCCTGGCCAGCACAGATAGTGGTGAAGGCTTCTAGGTGTTTTAGTGCAAAAACATCTGAGGACCCAAACCTAAAACGATAAGCCTGCAGTGGCAGTATGAAACATCGGTGACAGAAGAAATATCGGAAAAATAACTCACAGGGGAAGTTCATAACTATTTTTGAATCTTAAGAGCAGGAGGTGAAAAGCAGGAGATTTGGATAGCTCCTTCCACATCTTGCATGAGATTCCCCCAATACGGTGCAGATGTGATCCACGACATCTCCCATGATCCCCACCCAGCATGGCCATTGTATCTGGATGAGAGAGAAAGTACTATATGCTTCAAAAGGCAGCATTATCATAAAGCAGTGGACTTTTTGCATATGTTGTAGTTGCTTGCTTTATATAGTTTGCCATAAGTACATGGTTCACCACCGAACATGAAAAATAATATCCTCCACACTAAAAGAGCATACATTCCTTGCAAAGAGTTTCTTCCCTCAGTCTTGGCCTTGATTCCATAATTGATAGTTTGAGCATCCAGCCCACACTTTTGCAAGCAAAGCTTTGCCATGTATTGCGAAAACTGCTACAAAACCTGATTTTCTTCTGCCTCCTGCTTTGCTCTCTGACTCAACTGTTAAGACTACCAGCTGCTTCAGGTTTGGCTTTATCATTCAGGTTGTCTGTTGAAGAGTTTTAACAAACAATGGCCATTCTCATTCAACCATCTCCTTTAGTTCTCAGTTTATACTGCGAATTATGCTCACCTCTCTAATGCTCCCAGAATGGAACTCTGTGTAAATATATGTTTGCATGTGAATATATCGATTATATATTTCTGTATACAGATATATGGCTGTCCATATACAGTGGTGCCTCGCTAGACGATGATAATCTGTTCCACTGAAATCGCTGTTTAGCGAAACCATTGTCTAGTGAAAAGCATTTCCCCATTGGAATGCATTGAAACCTGTTTAATTTGTTCCAATGGGGAAGAATCATCGTTGTCTAGTGAAGATTGGCCATAGGAAAGCCGCTTTGCGAACCGCCGATCAGCTGTTTAAATAGCTGTCTTGTGAAGCTTAGGTCCCGAAAACACCCATTTTGCGAGCACGGAGGGAGCTGTCAAAATCGTTGTCTAGCGAAAATCGGTTTGTGAAGCAGGCACCAAACATGGTCCAGTGAAATTCCCCCATACTAGGAATCACTGTTTTGCGAATCACTATAGTGATCGCAAAAAGTCAATGTCTAGTGAAAAAACTGTCATGCGGGGTAACTGTCTAGCGAGGCACCACTGTACATTGATGCATGTGCGCACCTACTCTGTATATCACTAGTCCCCCCCGCGCGCACGCACACACACACACACAGACACAGACAATAAGTGGTGCCTCGCAAGATGATTTTAATTTGTTCCGCGAAAATCATCTTGCGAGGCATTGGTCTTGGGGGGGGGGGAAGTCTTGCGAAGCATGGTCATAGAAAAAAAAACCATATATCTATGCAACTACCTTTTGTTCACCTTCAGCTCTTGTGAACCGCAGAACATGTTTTCTCTCTATTGACCGATACTAGTTTTATATTCTTTGATTTATGTCTTTTTGGTAATGCCCCAAAATACGTATGCATCACTTGTGTGTGTGTGTGTGTGTGTGTGTGTGTGTGAGAGAGTGTGTGTGTGTGTCCACACACAGTACACACACAGTACCTAGAGTTCAACTGTCCCTTTCACATGCTAGTTGTGCAAAAGGGCATCATGATCAGCAATGTAGTTGCTGTTTCCCCTCCACAACAGGTAGACATGGTACCTGCAGAGAAAAATCTAAGTGCTTAGGGCTCTATGTCTATGGGGGGTGGGACTTATACATTCAAAATTTTTATTGAAGGAATTAACAGTACATTGCCATTTTTAATACAAGCACTCACAGAGAACAGCAGTGGGACTTCTTTCCTCTAAAGCAGTATCTGTTATGAAATATGCATGCTGAATCTAAAAAACCAGTAATTATTTTTATTCAGAGTGAGTGTCCAATTAATTGAGTAATAATTTATACAGTCAATTGACAAGGTTTTCTTCAACTGGGTTTCCACTTCCCATTGGGAAAAGAATGTCTTAACTATATCCATGGTCTAGAGGCTGGTTTCCTAGTCCTGGCCTGATGAAAGACAAGAAAATGATCAATCAAACTTAGATGGAAGGCTAAAAGAATATTCAAGAGGAAGATAAAGTGACACCTACTTTTCTGTTATCACAGCACAGAACATAGACATATGGTGTCTGGTAGGCCTTATCTATACAGCAGTAATGTAGATGTATTGCATTCCTGACAGCACATCCTAAAACTATCTTTAGTTTTCCCCTCAGAACACAGAAACTAAATGAGCTTATGTCAACTGACAGCTTAAGCCAGTATCTCTAAGAAAACAGAATATTCAAAGAGAAGAGAAAAGAAAAACCTCTGCCAAATTACATACAATTGATACATTATTAACATATAGGCACATGTCTGTACACCTGGACATGTAATATACATGCCTGGACATAGAAGCAGTTTATTCATTTTTTTAAAAAAATCTCATTTTCTGTTTGAATCCTTTGATATCTGGTCTTTGGTAAGACAAGAAGCAAAATTAAATGCAACTACCCTCAAAACAGCATGCTGAGGATGGTAAAAGCATTAAAAAGGTGACAGTCTCCCTCAAAGCAGTGTGTTACAACCCATACCCCTCCACAGTTACTCAGATACAAGTGCCACTAAGCTCAATGGGTGTTAATCCATGTAACATGATGACAGTGACTGCAGTCTTAGTTCAAGTGAAACTGCACCTTCTTTGCCCTTTGCAAAGTTATTTTAGCACAATGTGATTTAAAAAAAATTAGCGGGACACATCTATTTTAAAATCAAGAAACTTGCTCTCCTTGAAACTTATGAATTATATCCAGATTCTGAATTTCCAACACATAAAGTATAATTTACAGGATCCTTCAACATGGTCCCTTTCGCACAAAGAGCTGTAGTCCAAAAAGTAACTTTCCTAAACCCTGGTGACGGTCTAGACAAAATCAGGGAGGTAAGCTGAGGCAAAACAGCAGGGAAGGCAGAGCAGGATGAAGGTGACAGAGATAGCAAATTGAGGAAGGGATCATGTGACAAAGTATGGTATATTTTTAAACTGACTGTGCTGCTCCTAAGGGATCAATAAGACATGAGGCTTGGGATGACCAATTCTGCCAAGCTCATTTTCACTCTGGTTGTTTTCTGTCCTGATGTTAATTCTATCTTGTCCTGATGCTACATCAGGTGCAAGTATTTTATTTCTCATGAAAATCTGAGCGCATTTCTATGTGTATGGGGGGGGGGGAAACACCCACATTTTAACACAAATTTTACTTGTATACATTGCTAGTTGAATCTCTAAAATGTTCCATTTTTTTAATGAAACACTCTACAATATCACAAAACTTCAGCTGAGCAGTGTCACCACCAAAGGAAAATACAATATAGATATCAAACCTAATGATAGTCTCTGGACTGTGCAAGAGAGGATTCTTTCCAGTTGGTTGCACATATTCCTATATCTTGGCGAGACAAAGAAGTTTCTTCAGAAAAGCTCGAGATATTTCTCAAGCATCTCCTGCGCTACACATTTGCGCTATGCGATTGTTTTAATTTGATTTCCTCATCCTCTACCCTCAAATTTTGGAGAAGATACGGTTTGTAGGACTGAACCTTACTGACTGCTGCCCTGAAATGGTCTTTTTATGGCATGTGGGGACATAGCTGCTACCCTTTAGCTGCAATGTGGATTCCTAAACAATGCAATCTTATTGTTGACAGGCATGCCCAGAAGGGCACAAGCTTTCCCTCCCTCTCTGCCCTTGTCTACAATGAAAAACTGCAGCATCTTGCAGCACCTGTCAACTCACATGACATTAACTCTTCTGAGCTGACAAGGGCAGCCACATTTCCATTAGGTGGCCAGATGCAGTGTCCTGCCAGATCCTTCTCCATGGCATCACCTTTTGTGGCTCTAACTAAAAGAAGCAGAGACGGCTTGCATGGAAATAGCTCTTTAATTATGATAATCATACCAGCTCTATAAAAGGTGGAGACAAAAAGAAAAGGAAGGAAGGAATCGTTTTGTTTAATAACCTTTACCTTTTGTAATAGCTAGGGAATAATATTTTATTTTATTTAAAATATTTTTACTATACCTTTCTTCTTAAAAAAGACCCAAGGAAGCTCACATCATTTAAAGATACAATATTTAAAGCTAAAAACAGTAAGGATACAAGTACTTAAAAGAATCAAACAGATACCACACTAAAACATGGCAACAAAGCAACACCAAAATCACATTCAAAGCAGTAATGCATATGAATCCATTTTAAAATCCCACCCAGGCAGCCAGTTACTGAGGGAAAGCTTGCCTGAAGAGAAAGATCTTTGCCTGCTTGTGGACGGACAGCAAAGATGGGGCCAGGCTGGCCTCCTGTGGGAGGGAGCTCCAATGTCTGAGAGCAGCCACAGAGAACACCCCCTGCTGTGTCCCCACCAAAAACACCTGTGAAGGTGGTGGGACTGAGAGAAAGTGATCTGCTGATACCTGGGCAGGCCCATAAAGGGAGACATAGTCTCTGAGATAGTTTCGATCCAAGCTGTTTAGAGCTTTATAGGTTAGAGCCAGCATTTTCAATTGTGCCCAGAAACAGATTGGCAGACAGTGGAGCTGCTGTAACAGAGGGGTTATGTGATCCCCATAACCAGCCCCAGTTAGCAATCTGGCTGTTGTGTTTTGGATCCACTGAAGTTTCCAAACACTTTCCACAGGCAGCCCCACAATGAGCACATTACAGTATTCCAGCTGGGATGATCCAGTTGAAACCTTTTTTTTTTTTTTTTTTGGAAGGGTCAGTTTTTAATTCCACATTTCTAAAGTAAGAGGTAAAAAGGTAAGCTTAGAAAGGGGGAATATAATTGCATGCAGTACAGATCCTGAAGCTGAGGCCCCAATACTTTGGCCATCTCATGAGAAGAGAAGACACCCTGGAAAAGGCCCTGATGTTGGGAAAGTGTGACGGCAAGAGGAGAAGGGGACGACAGAGGACGAGATGGTTGGGCAGTGTCATCGAAGCAACCAACATGAATCTGACCAAACTCTGGGAGGCAGTGGAAGACAGGAGGGCCTGGCGTGCTCTGGTCCATGGGGTCACGAAGAGTCGGACACGACTTAACGACTAAACAACAACAACAAATAATTCATAGTTTTTGTTTTCTGTAACTAGGGCAGGACAATCAGGTTGCTAAAATTCAGAGGGCAACAGCATCTAGAAATGGTCTACTGGCATATGTTAGGAAAACAAATAGTTATACCTTCTAGTTTTATTCACTTTTCTTTTTTTGAAAGCATGAACATTTCCTTTATTTTTTTTGGCAGGGGGGAGGGAGACACACATTCTCCTCCTCTTCCTTCTTGATGGTGGTGGTGGTGGAAGGGCGGTGCTACTTGCCCCAGGTGCCAAAATGGCTAGTTACAGTTCTGCCATCAAGGGCTAGCATTCTAAAGTAAGGTGAAAGCATTGGATAATACAAATAAAAATATTAGGCTAAGCATTTATCAGCCTGAATGTTTAATACCTGCTGAGCATCTGAGCTGAATAAGGACATCATTTATCCCTTACCCCTCTACAAACAAGAAGGGCAAATTGGATCTCTGTGTTGATGTAAGCCTATCTTGAAATACCTAGTGCTCGGCAAACAACACAGAGAAGTATTGCTCTCATGCCCTTCTTGCAGATTTTCCAGGCAACTGCCCAGAGTGGGAAACAAAGTTCTAGATTAGTTAATAGTTCTGGTCAGCTCCAGAGTGTTTTTGCTGTTGATTTTCTGAGGCGAATACAGCAGGACACCAGACCCTTGAGATTCCTTTCCCCAATACAGTGGTGCCTCGCATAGCGACGATAATCAGTGCAGCAAAAATCGCTGCAAAGTGATTTCGTTGCTATGTGATATTAAAAAGCCCATAGGAATGTGAGGCACCACTGTATACTAATGGTTGGTATATACAAATTGTCAACCCCATCCTTATTAGCCTACATCTCAAGTGTTTTAATGACTGTAAAACTGGTATTAGCTTAACACTGTCAGCCTTAATTAATAAACCACTAGCTCCTATTAAAAAGAAATTAGATCATCTGTTATTTCAGTCTTGAAGTTAAAAGAAAAAAAACCTCTTTGAGGGAGAAGTAGCAATAGTCTTCTCTCTTCATCATGCCTGGATACAGCCCCATTTGAAAGCATATTCCCCCCACAAACTCTGTGCGGTCCGACTCTCAACCGCTACTATTGGTACTATCCATGGGAAGCGGCAGCAACAGTTAACTAGTACCTGTTGAACGTTGCAGATGAAAATTAAGTGTCTGAGTCTGCCTTTTCCATTCTTTCTCCCTCCTGATCCTCACTATGCATTTTGTCTCTGGTCTTTTTTTCTTTAAATTATGAGCCTGCAGGCTGGGACTGTTTTATTTCAGCTGCTCTGAAGAGAGCTTCACACTTTTTTGTTCCATCACTTTTTCTGTTGGTAACACCTGTGACACATGTTAGAGCAGAATTAGAGGTATCTCTGAATCTTTTTTGGGGGGTGTAACTCTCCCAATACAGCAATCATGTGTTTCTTACCCATGTTATAACTATGCTTGACACAGAGTATATGCCCTTCTCACAGAGCTGCTTCCATGCTACAAACACCTTAAATGTATTCTTGAAATGTATATTTGGAAACCCTCACAGGAAAAGCAACTGCAACAGTGATAGGCAAGGAAAGGGTTGGACAACCATACCATCCCTCAGCATTGCAAATCTTCTCAGGGTCGCTTCTGTTATGTACCTTTTGAAAGTAATGTGTAGTTATGGCCTCAGAGTCAAGTACACATTCACACATCAACTATTCCTCATTTCAGGGATAGGCAGGATGTGCCATTTGTTGTTGGTAGGGTTTTCCCCCCCTTTTTTCTTGAACCACAATTCCCAGAATTCTGCTAGGATTTCCCAGGGCAGAAGAACCATACCTACAGACACCTTTGACCACAATGAGACATCACTCTCAGAAAGCGTTGCAGCAGCTTCAACCCAGGAAACACTTCAGTATGAACT